>NC_044924.1:27856247-27863747 GCF_003576645.1 Ipomoea triloba
CCCCCCCCCCCCCCCCCCCCCGCCTAACCCGCGATCTTGGCGGGCCATTATATATATATATATATATATATATATATATATATATATATATATATATATATATGTATGTATGTATGTATGTATGTATGTATGTATGTATGTATGTATGTATATATATAAAATTAAATTTTAAAAAATTAGTATATTGTATAAATGATTTGTTATTGATTTATGGATTAACACATTATGTATTTGATTATTTATTAGTTATTTTAATATATACTTATTTCTCTTTTATATAAATTTTTTATTTAAATTTAATATGTTTAAATTTGACGGGCCCTCGCCAAGGTCCGCGGGCTTAAGACAGAGTGTCTCGCTCGGTCCCCACAGACAGTGCCAATGGTAGCATAAATGGAACTGGGGGTTATGATTACACTACGAATATGTATGTTTGTGAATAAGTGGGAGAATGCTCGTATGTCAGCCGGTTGGTTTACCGTAGAGCGACCGGACAGTCTGAGGCTGAATAATACTACAAGTGGTAAGTGGTTACAAGCAGGTTGCAATTGCAGGGTGAGCAGGTTGCAAATGTAGAGTGCAAGTTATTGAGCGGGTTGCTATTATAGAGTGAAGGTTACAAGTAGCAAGTAGTAGTTGTTACAATCACATGAAGATGAGAAGTGAAGGGGAGACCCTCCTATTTATACTAACTAAGTTTGTCTACGTATTTAATGAAGCTGCTGCAAGTGGCTTGACGTGGCGTCTTCTTGTTGGCTTAGTCAGACGGTCACTCTGCCGGCTACACATAGGTTGACTGGTCGAGGTACACTACAAGAAATTTCACATTTAGTGACAACAGAAGTTGTCACCAAAACTACCGATTTTGGTCACTTAGTGATCAATTTTTTTAAGTCGTCACATGTTGTCACTATATCCTCCGTTACTATTGTAGTAGTGACGACTTTTGAAAAGTTGTTACAATTATTTAAGACTTTTGTAACAATGTTTACGTACACTAAAGTATTATTTGAGTGATACTGGTCACAATAAATGTAAAATTTGTGACCTAATATGTTATTACAAAAAATTGGTTTAGTGACAACTAAAATCGTTGCAATTAATTATTTTATTGTGACAATACTTTAGTCACAATAGTTGCATTTATTTGTGAGAATTGTTCTCAAAAATAATTATTAGTGACCTAAAAATGGTTACAAATAATTACTTTGTTGTGACAACATAGTAACAAATACTGTATTTAACATTATTTCTCCCCAAATTCGCATTTCTTAAACTATATACTTCTGTTCATTTTTTTCTCCCCAAATTCAATATATTCTTCTTTATTTTTATGGGGCCACAAGAGAACAAATAATATTGTGTACTATGATTTATATTATAATGTTCATTGCAATGTATTATATATTTATTTTTAAATAGTATATATTTATTTTTAAATAGTATACTATCAATGACTTAAAATGAATTTTTAAAAAATTATACTTTCTGTCTCTAAATTAGTAAATTATGTAGTAATTGTAGGATCCGTCTCCACTTAATAGTTATGCTTACTTCTCGTTCTTAAATTATAACTGACATTGAAAATTTTACTTTTTTTAACAGTTCGTGCTCATTTCTCGTCTCTAAGATATAAGTAACGTTGAGAATTTTGTTCCTAATATTTTATTAAAAAAAATTGAAATTTGTAACGTTATTTATAGTTTTGAGATGAAAAATGAACATGATTAACAAATAATGACGAATCTCACTATTACCTAATACTCCCTCCGTCCCAAATTGGATGTCTCATTTGCTTTTTGCACGCTTTTTAAGAAATTAAAGTAAATGTGATGTGCTTTCCAATTATGCCCCTAACTTTTTTCACTTTTGAAAATAAAAGCATTAAGAAAGCAAAAGTCATAAGGGTAACTTGGGAAAAGTAGAATGATGATGATATTCAATTTTGGAAAGAGTACAATATTTTGGGACAAACTAAAAAGGAAAGTAAGACATGTAAAATGGGACAGAGGGAGTAACTTATAAACAAGAAGTACAATTTTTTTAAAAAATGAAATTTTTAGTACACTACAAACTAACCTAGTATAATGTGAATATGGTGCTTGGTATAAGAATTAATGACCGTTTTGGTTCATCGACTATGTCATAATTATCAAATTAAATCCTCAATTATTGAGTTCGTAACTGATTTGATCTTTCGTCAAACTAATCGAGCACCAATTTGATAATTACGAAGGATTAAATCTGTTACGAAATCAATAATTAAAAATTTAATTGATCAAAATTAATAATTGAGAATCAATTTAATAATTACGGCATAATCGAAGGACAAAATGGTCATTAATTCTTGGTATAATGAACTAATGAAGTGTATCTCCGCCACAGCCGATTGGCAGCCTAACTTTTGTGCGGTGCTTAAGAACCAACATAAGTTCTGCAGTTATATCCAACGATACTTAACTGAGATGGATACCATGAAATAGTTCCCCAATTAAGCTATTTGGTTGCTTTATCGTTGATCTCATTGATGGATTTGGTTACTATGAATTCTTGCTGGAAGTTGAAGTCTTCTGCTTTCACATTCCTCACTGATTCTAGCGCTTCATGTAAGTTCTCCTACCTTTCTGATTTCCCTTTCCAATAGCTTTCAAGATTCATTGTTCTACGGTTTCACACAAAAGCTCATCTTTATGGAATTCAATCAGAGGTTGTTTCGAGCTTTAACAGTGCAAAAATGGTGAAATTCCCACCAGGTTTCAAATTTTGTGCCTCATGTTATTCACCAGGGCTCATCCCCAGTTTATTGCACAGTGTGAGTTCTCAATTTCATAGTTCACTTAGCGTGTATTTCGCCGAAGAAATCAAACCTAATTGTAATTTCTGGTGATTTGTTGTATGTATGTTTCTTTCTCTGTTGTTGAGACCAGAGATATAGTAGACCTGATATTAGAGCTTTCGCAAGTCCAGTCAAGAAATCAAGAATAAAACGCAGAAAAATAAAAGAGAACACTACATTACCCGAGAAACTTGTGCTGGATGATTGTAACATAGAGGATGAGTTGCAAGACAAAAATGGCACACCCACTTCAGATGTAGGGGAGGTTGAGAATTCTCAAACAGTCCCATCTAGGAGCTCTGTGCTTCAAGCATGCACTATTACCTCTGGTTTAATATGCCTTTTGGGTTTTCTGATTCGTCAGGTGCAATTTACCCTCAACATTTTATTAATAATTGGATATACTGTATTAGGGAAAAGTGTCAAAATAATCCTCTAAACAATAAACATGTTATTTTGGAGCATTGAAGCCCAAATCCCGGTTGTTGACTTGTAATTGCATGTCACTAGGGTTTTGGCGACTCTTCGGCGAGGCTCCTACTAATTGTCAGCGAGATTCCAGGGACAAGTTGGTATGCCATCTCCAGTCGCCGGAGACCTGGTCGCCTTCTCTGAACGCGACCATTTGACGGTCATCGGTTGCTGGTATTTGTCCCCGGAATCTCTTCGGAAATTGGTCGGAGGCTTGTCGGAGGGTCGCCGGAACCTTAGTGACTTGCAATTACAGGTCAGTAACCGGTTTTTGGGCTTCGATGTTCCAAAATAACATGTTTATGAGTTTAATTGCAACTTTTGAAAGTTTAAGGGCATAATTGACTTTTCGAGCAAAGTTTAAGCGCTTATTTGACCCTTTTCCGCTGTAATATATATATATATATATATATATATATATATATATATGAACATGCGCCTGCTACTTGTACTCTTTTTCTGTGTTGCATTTTTAAGCATGTGAATGTGTGTGTATTAATGCATACCATCTTTCTTTCATATAACATAGGAAACTGATGGTGTAATTTACTTTAATATGATGACGTTTCTTGATATTGTAGGTCATTTTAATTAAAATCATTTTTTTTTATGATATCACTTCCAAAAAGTCAACTCATATCTGATATCATCCCATTACTTTAATGCTCTTCTTCTCATTAGTAAGGCAGTAACTTCCAGAAACCATCTCTATTTCTACAATAATTTTAACTGGAACCTTAGTTGAATTTTACAGTTTCTTGGCTAATTTGCAGGCCTCTCATTTTGCATCAACAGAAGGATTGCCAGTTGCAGACTGCTCTGTTGAAATTTCTTGTAAGATCGAGTCCTCTTATCCTTTGCACAAGTAGTTTGTAATGTAACATTCTATTATATCATTTCTATTATATCATTCTGGCAACATGAGATATCTTCATTTTATCTCTGTGTAGTTGCCTTTGCTTTTCCATATACAAATTACGACTATTGGTTAATGAATTTCATTGGAGTTCATTTTGCATTATATAGATTTCACTGATAGTTTACTCCAATACAGGGGATTTTCAGATGTGGCATCTTGAGTTGATTACTGGGCTGGTTATAATAGTATCCTCATGCCGATATTTACTGTTGAAAACTTGGCCAGATTTTGCTGAATCCAGTGAAGCAGCAAATAGACAGGTATTGTTGTTTGAGATCATTTTCTTAAAGCATATGATCTTGATACCTTATTGACTTCTTTATATTTTTGGATGGTTTCATCTTTTCATCAAGCTCCATAATTGACAGTAAAGTTCTTGTTAAGTGTATGCAGAACCACTGAATACCTAAATGATGTTCCAATTAAATGAAGAAACCTTTATTCTACATTTCATGCTTTTCTTGCATACAATTTCTAATTTGCAATGGGACTTTACCAATGTTAAAATTTAAATAGGGTCCCACAGGTGGCTCTAATGATACCACCCGAGCAGTTGAAGGAGAATTAATATAAAACTAGGAGTTGTGTTTTGATCAATAAATAACATGTATTTATAGGCTTATTATGATAACAACTAAATTTAAGAATATAGTAAAAATCTCAACAAACTTAATTCTATCTCATAAAAACTTCTAACAGTAATTTCTAACCACCTACATGCTTCCAGTCAACTTCATTATCCTCTCTCTGAATTTGCAAATGATGCTTCAGGTTCTTACTTCTCTTGAACCTTTGGATTACATTGTCGTGTCGTTTCTTCCTGGAGTTAGTGAGGTATGCACAGACAATGGTCTTTCGTTCGTACCTTTTACAGTTGTGCTTTATTGAATTTCAAAACTGATTCCAAGCTTCAATGGGTATTTGCATTCAACAGGAGTTTCTTTTCCGTGGTGCACTTTTGCCTCTCTTTGGTGCCAATTGGCCAAGTGCTCTGGCCGTTGCTGCAGTCTTTGGAATATTGCACTTGGGCAGCGGCCGAAAATATTCATTTGCAATCTGGTATTTGTTGAGTTGGAGCATTTCATTAGTTTGTTTATTCCCCCTTAAACTGATGCATTATCATTCTATTTAATGCATGCTCCATGTATATTGTACATTCATGATCCATTTCCTCTCATCTTTTCCCTTCATATTTGTAGATTTACAGTTTAAAGTATTTTTACCACCTCCATGCCCTTAACCAAGGCTGTAGAAGGCGCTAGGCAGGCAGCCGGGGGCGCCTAGCACCTAGGCCCTGCCTAGGCGGCTGAGTAAAATAATAATAATAATGTGTAGCTGCCCTAAACCCTAAAAAAAAAACACTTGGCCGAGTTAAGCGCCGACCTAGCCGAGTCAGGCGCCTAGGGGTGAAATCCCCTTGGCCTAGGGTTGCCTATGCGGCTGAGTAAAATAATAATAATAATGTGTGGTCGCCCTAAACCCTAAAAAAACACTCGTCTGTGTTAAGCGCCAACCCAGCCGAGTCGGATGCCTAGTTGGCCGGCCAACTAAAAGGCACCTAGGAGTGAAATCCCCTTGGCCTAGGGCGCCTAGGAGGCAATTTTTACAACATTGCCCTTAACACATTTGCACCCCTAGGAAGCTTGTGGTGCCAAAAATATGAACTGCAACCACACAAAATTATAGTTGTATTCTAATGAATTAGCTTATGATAACTTTTTAGGGCGNTCTCATTTTGCATCAACAGAAGGATTGCCAGTTGCAGACTGCTCTGTTGAAATTTCTTGTAAGATCGAGTCCTCTTATCCTTTGCACAAGTAGTTTGTAATGTAACATTCTATTATATCATTTCTATTATATCATTCTGGCAACATGAGATATCTTCATTTTATCTCTGTGTAGTTGCCTTTGCTTTTCCATATACAAATTACGACTATTGGTTAATGAATTTCATTGGAGTTCATTTTGCATTATATAGATTTCACTGATAGTTTACTCCAATACAGGGGATTTTCAGATGTGGCATCTTGAGTTGATTACTGGGCTGGTTATAATAGTATCCTCATGCCGATATTTACTGTTGAAAACTTGGCCAGATTTTGCTGAATCCAGTGAAGCAGCAAATAGACAGGTATTGTTGTTTGAGATCATTTTCTTAAAGCATATGATCTTGATACCTTATTGACTTCTTTATATTTTTGGATGGTTTCATCTTTTCATCAAGCTCCATAATTGACAGTAAAGTTCTTGTTAAGTGTATGCAGAACCACTGAATACCTAAATGATGTTCCAATTAAATGAAGAAACCTTTATTCTACATTTCATGCTTTTCTTGCATACAATTTCTAATTTGCAATGGGACTTTACCAATGTTAAAATTTAAATAGGGTCCCACAGGTGGCTCTAATGATACCACCCGAGCAGTTGAAGGAGAATTAATATAAAACTAGGAGTTGTGTTTTGATCAATAAATAACATGTATTTATAGGCTTATTATGATAACAACTAAATTTAAGAATATAGTAAAAATCTCAACAAACTTAATTCTATCTCATAAAAACTTCTAACAGTAATTTCTAACCACCTACATGCTTCCAGTCAACTTCATTATCCTCTCTCTGAATTTGCAAATGATGCTTCAGGTTCTTACTTCTCTTGAACCTTTGGATTACATTGTCGTGTCGTTTCTTCCTGGAGTTAGTGAGGTATGCACAGACAATGGTCTTTCGTTCGTACCTTTTACAGTTGTGCTTTATTGAATTTCAAAACTGATTCCAAGCTTCAATGGGTATTTGCATTCAACAGGAGTTTCTTTTCCGTGGTGCACTTTTGCCTCTCTTTGGTGCCAATTGGCCAAGTGCTCTGGCCGTTGCTGCAGTCTTTGGAATATTGCACTTGGGCAGCGGCCGAAAATATTCATTTGCAATCTGGTATTTGTTGAGTTGGAGCATTTCATTAGTTTGTTTATTCCCCCTTAAACTGATGCATTATCATTCTATTTAATGCATGCTCCATGTATATTGTACATTCATGATCCATTTCCTCTCATCTTTTCCCTTCATATTTGTAGATTTACAGTTTAAAGTATTTTTACCACCTCCATGCCCTTAACCAAGGCTGTAGAAGGCGCTAGGCAGGCAGCCGGGGGCGCCTAGCACCTAGGCCCTGCCTAGGCGGCTGAGTAAAATAATAATAATAATGTGTAGCTGCCCTAAACCCTAAAAAAAAAACACTTGGCCGAGTTAAGCGCCGACCTAGCCGAGTCAGGCGCCTA
>NC_044924.1:27865063-27928013 GCF_003576645.1 Ipomoea triloba
TTATCCTCTCTCTGAATTTGCAAATGATGCTTCAGGTTCTTACTTCTCTTGAACCTTTGGATTACATTGTCGTGTCGTTTCTTCCTGGAGTTAGTGAGGTATGCACAGACAATGGTCTTTCGTTCGTACCTTTTACAGTTGTGCTTTATTGAATTTCAAAACTGATTCCAAGCTTCAATGGGTATTTGCATTCAACAGGAGTTTCTTTTCCGTGGTGCACTTTTGCCTCTCTTTGGTGCCAATTGGCCAAGTGCTCTGGCCGTTGCTGCAGTCTTTGGAATATTGCACTTGGGCAGCGGCCGAAAATATTCATTTGCAATCTGGTATTTGTTGAGTTGGAGCATTTCATTAGTTTGTTTATTCCCCCTTAAACTGATGCATTATCATTCTATTTAATGCATGCTCCATGTATATTGTACATTCATGATCCATTTCCTCTCATCTTTTCCCTTCATATTTGTAGATTTACAGTTTAAAGTATTTTTACCACCTCCATGCCCTTAACCAAGGCTGTAGAAGGCGCTAGGCAGGCAGCCGGGGGCGCCTAGCACCTAGGCCCTGCCTAGGCGGCTGAGTAAAATAATAATAATAATGTGTAGCTGCCCTAAACCCTAAAAAAAAAACACTTGGCCGAGTTAAGCGCCGACCTAGCCGAGTCAGGCGCCTAGGGGTGAAATCCCCTTGGCCTAGGGTTGCCTATGCGGCTGAGTAAAATAATAATAATAATGTGTGGTCGCCCTAAACCCTAAAAAAACACTCGTCTGTGTTAAGCGCCAACCCAGCCGAGTCGGATGCCTAGTTGGCCGGCCAACTAAAAGGCACCTAGGAGTGAAATCCCCTTGGCCTAGGGCGCCTAGGAGGCAATTTTTACAACATTGCCCTTAACACATTTGCACCCCTAGGAAGCTTGTGGTGCCAAAAATATGAACTGCAACCACACAAAATTATAGTTGTATTCTAATGAATTAGCTTATGATAACTTTTTAGGGCGACATTTGTGGGGCTTGCCTATGGCTATGCTACAATTTCAACATCAAGCATTATTGTGCCAATGGCTGCTCACGCTCTGAATAACTTGATCGGAGGTATCTTATGGCGCTATACATCAAGTTCTTCAAAATAGATTGGTAATTCTGCAATCTTCTGTCTTCATAATGTGCACTCTACTAAAATGGTGCAACGAGATTTTTGTCTTTAACATGTCAAATCTATTGGTTGTTATTAAGGTTTGGCTCTCTGATACATAAACTTGCCTCAGCTCTAGTGTGTATCAGTTTGGAGCTCAGCCCTGGCTTTCAAGTATTATTTTCCTTACTGCCATATAGCTTGTGTATACTTGTAGTTTTTTAATATTTTATTAATACTTAAAAGTGTTGTCAAATTCTCAGATTTTCTCAATGTTGCTGCGTTACAACCAGTATGCCAACTTAGCGTATTGTTTTGTTTGACGCCCCGTAACTCTTCCTCAGCCAGGCTTGGGCAGAATAGCAGAGCAAGTACAAGTATTAGTAGCATAACAAAAAAGCCTTCCTCGTCATTAATATGTTTGCTCGGAACTCTCGGGAGAATCGATGACTGCATCTTTGATGCATCTGATAATTCTGAATTGGCTAGTTGTAAATAGCCCCAGGGCTATGGAACAAAGGATTATCCCGGAACTAGACCGAGGTAGTGTATATGTATTTATGGTTATTTTCAAATCTCGCAGAACAGAATGGGATACGATGAGATAGAATGCAATAGCAACATTTTACCCAACTCTAGTCAACTTCTGATTGGCAAGGAGTGAAGCTTCAGCTATGGATTCCATGTGGAGAATCTCCTTGGAATGTTTTGTGTTAAATATGTGTAAGCATATATAGAGTTTAAAACTAAAGAACCAAAATATCATGAAATTTGTAAATGATGTTGTGGATTATCAGCCTACTGAGCATGCATAATGGATACCCCCTACAGTTACACAAGTTCATAGAGAAAGTCAAAATGAAGAATCAGTGCAACATAATACTCAACTTGAAACAAACACTAGTCCATCATAAACTACTTGACAGACAATTGAAGAATCTTCTTCAACTCAATCTTTTTTCAAATACTGCCTACTAAACCACTGAGCTAAGCCTGTGTGGATTTTTGCAACACAATCTGACTAGACATAGAGGGATATTCCTATGAGGATCTATAATAATCACCTTGTTGGTAACATGATTGGAAATCCCTCAGAAGGTGTGAGAGCCATAAATAAGGTAAGGGGGAACTATGTTGAATTGGCTAGGTACCCTTGCTGGCAAATTATACCATGAACCAGGGTCTACCTTGCATTGTAGATTTTGGTTCAAAAAAAAAAACATTTAGATTATGTATATGTAGTTGACACATTTTGTACCTGCAGTTGACAGTTGTATCAGAGTTCATAACGCAATATGAACCCTGGTCCATGGTATAACAATTGACCCTTGCTATGCTTCACAAATTGAGTTGAAAATGTCAATGAAGCTCTAATTGATGAATTCTGGATAAAAGCAATGTAAGATGAGCTTGGTTTGTTCGAACCTTGAGTGAATATAAAATGGGTATATAAAAATAAGACTGACAAAGCATGTAACATTGCACATAACAAGGCCAAATTAGTTGCACAAGGATTTACCCAAATTGAAGAAAAAAAAAAAGAAAATTGTTGTTTTAAAGTAAAGTAGCAGAAATATCAAACAAGATAATAGAACAGAAAATTGTAATAGAAAGGGCTAATTCATTGCATTTTATTCACAACACCATGGCTCTTTATATAGAGAAAAAAATGTAACAGAAACATATATATTCTGATTTGTTGAAAGATCTTATTATTAAGCCATGAAGAGATAATCTCTCTTAAAGACTTGTCTATTGACTGACTAGTAAGTAGTAACTAACTACTATTGCACTATTGCACATAATCAACAAATCTCCTCCTTGTCTTAGGGGGTGTATTCAATCATGACTTTTGTAGATTTTTAAAAACTTTTAAAATGATAGATTTTAATAAACTTTTATTGATTTTCATAGAGTCGTTCAAAACTTTTTAAAACTTTTTAAAACTCTATAAAAGTCTGTATAAAAAACTTGCATAAACTTTTATCAACTTTTTTATTTTAAAAAGTCTACAAAAATCATTAAAATTCTAAATTGAATACATCCCTACAAACTTTCACAAGCAATTCATAACAATATAGAATTGTTCAAATAAAATATTTAAAAATATAATTACTTTTTCTTGAAAAATTAATATTTAAAAAATATATATAATTACTAGTTGCATAAAATAAAAAAAATTAATAATATATATAAAATTATATTTGATATACTGCTAGGTATCAAGCAAAGAGCTATTATTTACAATAACAATATGGGACTGCTAACAACAACAATGTGCTTTTCTTTGTAGCATCAAATTGCTATTGCGAACAATAGTTCACTATTCGTAATAGCATGTTGTTAAAAAGAAAAAAGAAAAAATATATTACGAATAAACATCTGAATATTATGAAACATATAGTAAAAATTGACGGTGACAGATAAAAAAAATTTACTTTGTTAATGTATTTAGGAGAAAAAGTTTAGAAGTTAGGGATAAAAAGTTCATAGAAAAAAAAATCAAAATATACGAGCAACAATGAAATAAAAATAATATTATTTTTAATTTTTAGAGGAATATTGTTAAGTTTAGGAGAGAGGAAAAAATTGGTAGAGTTTAGGTATGTAGAAAATATAGGATAATGAAGAAAAAATAATTTATTGAATTTAGGTATAGTATAAGGTTTATAAAGTTTAAAATTTTAAATAAGGAGAAAAAGATAGAGTTTAAATAGATAGATAGATAGAGAGATAGAGAGAGAGAGAGAGAGAGAGAGAGAGAGAGAGAGAGAGAGAGAGAGAGAGAGAGAGAGAGAGAGAGAGAGAGAGAGAGAGAGAGAGAGAGAGAGAGAGAGAGAGAGAGAGAGAGAGAGAGAGAGAGAGAGAGAGAGAGAGAGAGAGAGAGAGAGAGAGAGAGAGAGAGAGAGAGAGAGAGAGAGAGAGAGAGAGAGAGAGAGAGAGAGAGAGAGAGAGAGAGAGAGAGAGAGAGAGAGAGAGAGAGAGAGAGAGAGAGAGAGAGAGAGAGAGAGAGAGAGAGAGAGAGAGAGAGAGAGAGAGAGAGAGAGAGAGAGAGAGAGAGAGAGAGAGAGAGAGAGAGAGAGAGAGAGAGAGAGAGAGAGAGAGAGAGAGAGAGAGAGAGAGAGAGAGAGAGAGAGAGAGAGAGAGAGAGAGAGAGAGAGAGAGAGAGAGAGAGAGAGAGAGAGAGAGAGAGAGAGAGAGAGAGAGAGAGAGAGAGAGAGAGAGAGAGAGAGAGAGAGAGAGAGAGAGAGAGAGAGAGAGAGAGAGAGAGAGAGAGAGAGAGAGAGAGAGAGAGAGAGAGAGAGAGAGAGAGAGAGAGAGAGAGAGAGAGAGAGAGAGAGAGAGAGAGAGAGAGAGAGAGAGAGAGAGAGAGAGAGAGAGAGAGAGAGAGAGAGAGAGAGAGAGAGAGAGAGAGAGAGAGAGAGAGAGAGAGAGAGAGAGAGAGAGAGAGAGAGAGAGAGAGAGAGAGAGAGAGAGAGAGAGAGAGAGAGAGAGAGAGAGAGAGAGAGAGAGAGAGAGAGAGAGAGAGAGAGAGAGAGAGAGAGAGAGAGAGAGAGAGAGAGAGAGAGAGAGAGAGAGAGAGAGAGAGAGAGAGGGAGGGAGAGAAAACTTCAGTGTTGGTAGAAAGAAAATTTTGAAATCTTGGGGTTGGGGGTTGGATTTCAACTATTTATATTTGAGAAGGAAAAGTATATAAAAGTCTACAGAAGTTCTAAAATTAAAAAGTCCTTACAAATTCATGACTTTTAAAGATTTTTTAAAAGTTTTAATTGAATACCACAGGACTTTTAAAAATCTTGATCGAATACCGCATGACTTTTAAATACTCTCTAAAAGTTTGAATTGAATACCTCCAAACTTTTAAAGTTTATAAAAGTCTTTAAAATTCTATGAAAGTCATGATTGAATACACCCCCCTTAGTAGCTACAGAAGCCTAATTTGTCTCTTAATATTTCAAATCTAGCTTTAAACAAAGATTTAGTAAAAACGTCTGTAATTTGATCTTCAGTCTTTCAATAAAGCAGCTTCACCTCACCATGCTTCTGTTATTCTCTTGAGTGATACAACTTGATTTTGAAATGTTTAGTTTTTCCATGAAAAACAAGATCCTTTGAAATTGCTATTGCAACTTGATTGTCTACATCATCTGTGTTGGCTCATTTTGCTCCATGTGTAAATCTGTAAGTATTTTCCTAATCCAGATTGCTTGATTTACTGTGGCATTTGCTGCTACATATTCTAGCCGTGTTGTACTTTGAGATGTTATCTCTTATTTTTTTGAACACCATGAGAAAATTGTAGATCCAAAACTGTAACAGAAACCTATTGTACTTTTCATATCATCTACGGAGCCTGCCCAAGCACTATAGAATATCCAAGAAGCTTAAAATTTTGAAAGTTAGAATATTTAATGCCAAAATTTGTAGTTCCCTTAATATATCTCACTATTATTTTTGCAGCTTGAAAATGTATTTCACTTACACAATGCAAAAACCTTGAAAGCAAACTTATTGCAAACATTATGTCTGGTCTGGTTACAGTAAGATACATCAAGCAACCAACCAAACTTCTATATTGGCCTTCATCAACTTTTTTCAGCTCCACCATCTTTGTTGAACTTTTCCTTTTGGTTCATTAGTGTGTTAGTACTTTTGCAACCCTCCGTATGAAATTTCTTAAGTATTTCTTTTGCATACTTCTTTTGGCTGATGAGAATTCCATTTTGATCTTGTTTTACCTCCATGCCCATAAAATAAGACATCAAGCCAAGATCTGTCATCTCAAATACTTTGAGCATTTCAGTTTTAAACTCAGCCACCAAATTCTCATTGTTTCCTGTTACAAGAAGATCATCAACATAAACAGAAACTATAACTAGATTAGTATATGTTCATTTTACATATAATGTCATAGCTTCACTTTAACTTTTAACAAACCCAAGTTTTTGAATGTGTTCATCAATCCTGCTGTACCAGGCCCTTGGAGCTTACTTAAGCCCATATAAGAGTAAATTGCCATTTTGATCCATTGACTATTGGGGTCCTTTTAATTGTAATCCACGACTTTCAAAACTGTTAATTTACTACCTTAAATATTCAATTTTTATCAATTTTGGTCACTCCGACCAAATTGCCGGTCAAATCTCACCGGAAAACATTAAAAGGTAAAGTAATGAGGGTATTTTAGTAATTTTACTCCCTTTTTGTTTCTTCTTCGACGAGCATCTCAGGCTTTTGCTTCCACTGCGAGCGACGACGGTGGCAACCACATTCCTCCTTCACTGTCGCCACCTGATCAAGAAAGCAAAACTACAGATGAAAAATTTCCCAATGTCAACACCCAAACATCATCGAAAACCACTCGGGACAGAGCTTAGAAAACAACGTTGTCATCTCTATGGTGTGCACACAAATGACATAATCACGAGATTCCATGGGGGAGAGTTTGAGGTTTTGGTCTGGTTTATGAACGCAGGGAGGAAAATAGCAAAAGGACTAATTTCTCCTAAAAGATTTATTTTGCCGACAATAATAATATTGGTGCTACGGGACAACCCGTGAATGACGCTGCTCCTATGTCGTGTGCGACGGAATACCAGCGCCACCCCAACTTCTTTCAACTGCCAGCTTCGAGTCCGTACGATAATTTCCTAAAGGCCGCCGGAAGCTAAATAAAAGCTAATCAATGGCATCTGAGCTTCAGTTGGTGCAAAGATTGCTACCAGTTTTTTTGTTTTTGTTTTTTTTGTTTTTTTTTCAAAATTTCTTGGGAATCTATAATCAAGATCCATTTTTGTATTTTTTTTGGGTTCATTGATAAGCTTTAAAATTGCATTTGAAAACAACAAAAAGATTGCATTGACAGCTCTGGTTTGCTAGACTCTGATGCGACGACAGCTTCATGAACGGAGAAGAAACAAAATATATTTAAAATGACTAAAATACCCCTCATTATTTGGCCTATTAATATTTTTCGGTGCAATTTGACCGGCAATTTGGTCGGAGTGACTAAAATTGATAAAATTTACATAGTTAAAGTACGAAATTAACAGTTTTGAAAGTTGTGGATTGCGATTAACAAGCGCCCAATAGTCAGTGGACTTAAATGGCAATTTACTCGCCCATATAATGCCTTCTTTAACAAGTAGACCTTATCCTCCTGACCCTTGACTTTGAAACCTTCAGGCTGTTTAAAAAAAATCTCTTCTTGAAGATAACCGTTTAAGAATGCAGATTTTACATCTAGCTAGTAAATCTTCCACTTTTCGTGAGTTGCTAAAGCAAGTAACATTCTGATTGTATCCAAGCGTGCCACCATAGCAAATGTTTCTTAGAAATCCACTCCAAATACGTGATTGTACCCCTTCACTACTAACCTAGCTTTGAGTTTTTTTTTACAAAACCATCTGCATCAAGTTTGGTCCTATAAACTCATTTGACACCAATGATCGTTCTATCTTGGGGCTTGTCCACTAGTTGCGAAGTATCTTCTTTTTTTCAATCATTTTGAATTCCTCCTCCATTGCTTGTATCCACTTGTCATCTTTCTTAGCTTCTGTAGAATTCGCAGGCTAAAAAACAACAACATTACATCTTTCATAAATGTCATATAATGTCCTAGTACCTCTAACTAGGACATGATCTATGCTCTCAACATTGCCTTCAATAGGGTCATCTTCAATGTGTTGTGAAAACTCTGGGAATTGCATTTTTCAGTCACCTCATAATGTTGTTTTTCCGTTGTCACTTCCTAATTCCATTGTTTATCCTCCATAAACTTCACATCTCTACTTATCAAACATTATCCATTTTGTGGTTGGAAAATTCTATAAGCCTTGAAAGTGTTGCTATATCAAATAAAAATGCATGGTTCTGCCTTCTTATCAAGTTTGTATCGTTTCACCTGTGGCACATATAATAAACAAAGACAACCAAATATCTTTAGATTTTATAGGTTTGGTTTATAACCAAACCAAGCTTCATGTAGAGTTTTATTATTTAAAAATCTTATTGGCAGCCTAGTTAGCAAGAAAACAACAGTGCTAGCAGCCTCTGCCCACAATTTCTTAGGCAGCTCTTTTTCATGCAACATACACCTTGCCATTTTGATAATGCTCCGATTTTTTCCCTCAGTTACACCATTCTGTTGTGGGGTGTAATGAATAGTGAATTGATGTTCAATACTTGCTTCTTCACAAAACTTGTCAAACATGTATCTTACAACCATTTGCATGTATTCACTAAACTCATTTGCATATTCTTTCCCATTATCGGACCTTATTATATGTATCCTACAACCACTTTGATTTTTCACCCATGTTTTATATCTACAAAATATGTTGGCATTCTCAAATTTAAATTTGAGAAAATAAGTCCAACAATATCTTGTATAATCATCAATGAATGCAATATAGTACTTACTACCGTTCAAAGTGGGTGTTCTCATAGATCTACCAAGATCTATATGCACAAGTTGCAGCTTATGTGTTGCTCTCCATGCTGATTTTGAGAAAGATCATTTGACTTGTTTTCCATATTGACAAGCACAATCATCCAGCTTGTCCTCTAAGAGCGGAACTCCTTTCACCAAGTTATGTTTCTACATTTGTAGAAGACCAACATGGTGGAAATACCCAAGCCTTTTATGCCATAATTATGCATTGCTAACAATGCTAGAAAATGCCATTTTTTATTCCTCCATTAAGTTCAAAGTAAAGTTTTTTGCACATCTTTGCCTTGGGCATTTGTGATCAAGCACCATTGGTTTTCAAAAAGAACTTTGAAGCCTTTTTCATTCAACTGGCCAACACTAAGCAAATTCTGATCAATATCAAGCACATATAAAACATCTGAAATATACTTCACATTGTTAATCTTTGTATAGCCATTGTTCCTTTCCCATTGATCAAAAGAAAATCATCATTTCTAATTTTTACTTTAGAAACAGTTGTTTTATCAAGATCTTTGAAGAGCTCTCGATCATTGGTCATGTGGTTTGTGTAACCACTATCAATCAACCAGGAATCACTTGAGTTGTTGCTTGTTGCAAAACATGTTACAACAAATAGGTGGTCGTCATCATATTGCTCTATAGATGCTTTTGCTTCTTCATGTTGTTGTGACTTGCAAATATGCTCCATATGTCCTGTCTTACAACATTTTATGCACTTGGCATCAGGCCTCCACCAACATTTCCTTTGTGGGTGATTTTTTTTATTTGTTTTATTGTTTTTGTTTTGTTTTCTTTTTTTTACAGTGTGGACACGGTGGATATATCTCATTCTTGTTGTTGTTGCCAACCTCTTACTTTTTGAAGTTCTTCCTATTTTTACCTCTTCCTGAGCTTTCTGCCTTTGCTAGAAAAACACCCTCCATTGGTTCTTCGTTTCTCAACACTATCTTTTGTTTTGGTACCTACAATGCATGTACATGTTTAGCCAAGGATATGCTTAACATATCCTTAGATTCTTCTAAGGAAGAAAGCTTTGACGCATACTTCTCAAGTAAGGTTACAAGGATCTTTTGCACAATCCGATGATCAGGAAAGTTTTTACCAAGAAACCTTATCTTATTAGTTATGCCCAAGAGCGTATTGGAGTACTCCTTAATGGTTTCTTACTCCTTCATCTTCATCATTTCAAACTCTCTAATTAGCTTAAGTATTTGCATGTTTTTTGTTTTCTCATTTCCTTGCTACTCTTTCTTTAGATAATCCCATATACCCTTTATTGTCTTTAAGTTCATAATTTTTGTAAATATAAAACTTGAAACAACAAAGAACATACATGCATTAGTTTTGGACTTCCTCAATGTCTTTTCTTTGTGTATCTTCATCTTGTTGAAATTGAGGGATTCAAAGGCCTGGCGGGTGGAAAATAGCAACCACCCGCCAGTTAGGCGGAAGCAAAGTATGTGAGAAAGCCAAAGAATAATAGAATATATTAATATATTATAATGAAAGAGTACAATAGGTTTCCCTCTATGTTCCTATGTACCTCTATATATACAGTACTAAAATACATACCAAATCTACCCTAATAGGAATAGGAAACTAAGTTCACCCTACTAGGAGTTTCCTAATATTCAATAAAGGTTTCCTAATATTCAACACTCCCCCTCAAGCTAGAACATCTAGAAGTTCCAAGCTTGGATCAAAACAACACTCTACCTCACTTACAATTACAAATGAAAATTAAGTGCAACTAGAGGATAACAGTGTTGGGTGGCTTTGGAGGGACAATGCTATACGCAACCCTTGGAAATGCATCAAAGGCGAAACTTGTCACGAACAACCTTGGGAATGACGGCACCAAGGGAGAAGATTAACACGAACACCTTCACAGTAACATAAACACTCTAAGAATGCCAAAGGTAGAAGCGAATAGGAGCAAAGAATAACAAAGGATGCAGTAGAGCCCATAGTAATGAAGATAAACTTGAAATAACACTAAGCTAAAGAGAGCACACTGATTGTAGATAGTCACACTCCCCCTTACTTGAAACATGAGAAATAATCAAAGGCCATTATAGTAGTGATGAAACTTAACATCCATGGGATAAGGCATACCGGAGATAAAGGAATATCACGGTTATACCAAAATAGTGAAACACCATGGGAAGAACCGAAGAAGCTTAGCAATAAACCCAAAAAGCCTTCAAATTTCACCAGTAGGCATCAATGGTTGCCAAGAAATTTGCAGCAATGTTGCAGGGAAAGGGGTAAAAGATGTGGTAGTTCAAGACGAAAAGCTAGAAATAGAGGTCAAGACAAAAAACTAGAAACAGAGACCAAGTATGATAGCATCATATACTAGAAGTAGTGAGATAATAAACCAAAAAGAAACGTGATGAAGATAACTAGAAAAAAAAATATAATAAGTAAAATAGAACACCACGGGAGTGGTGTTGCTGGAAGAAGACTGCTGAATTGCCACTAAAACTGAACACATAGAGATGACTAGAGAAGGAAAAGAAGACTAATTGAAAATTTCGGCGACGGTGGCCAAAGGACGGCGGCCGGCGGTGGTGACCGATAGAGATAGGGAAATTAGAGGAGGGAGATATGGCCGGAAAACTATTGATATTCCGACGACAACTAGTGGCGCGTGTAGGCGCGTATAGTGACAAACGGTGACGAGATTCCAGGCGTAGGCTCGCGATGATGATCCGAGAAGGCCTGTGGTGCAAGTATGGAAGGAAAACCACAAAGACACGTTGGATTTGAGAGAGACAGTCGCGATTGAAGGCAAACTCTTGTGGCGGCAGTGGCGAAACAACTAGGGTTTTATTTAGGGTTTGTTAGGTTTTGTTTAGGATTTATTTTAAGATTTAGGCTCTGATACCATGTTGAAATTGATGGATTAAAAGACCTGGCGAGTGGAGAATAACAACCACCCGCCAGTTAGGTGGAAGCAAAGTATGTGAGAAAACAAGAGAATAATAGAATATAGAGTTAATTCCAGCAATAGTCCTCTGACTATTATGATTTTCCAAATTTAACCCTCGTCTTTTAATTTGGACGAATTAAACCCTTGACTATTAAAATTGTTCCACCATTAGTCTTTTGGTTAACCAATCGTTAGATGGACGTTAATAGAATGGCTAAAATGGTCATTTCTTCCCCTGAACTTCTTCTTCCCCTTCGTTCATTTAATTTTTTTTTTTGGAAACACATTCGTTTATTTAGTTTGTCCTTTCATTTCACCGTTTGGACCATTGCGGTTAGGTTTCTGTGCGAGGAGACGACACTCTTGCTAGCCCCGGCGGTGCCGGAGGAGTACATGAGAGTCGTCGTGTCGTCTTGAGTGACCCTTTCTTTGAAGCGAGTCTGACTCTACAGCTTTCTCATCATCTCTTCCAGTCTACTCACGATCCTCAAGTTGGTTTTTGGTGTACAATTGTAATTTCATCCGATGAGCACGACAGGGAGATTTGAATCGGCTAGTTTTGGGAGAAGTTCAATAACAATAAAAGCGAGAATCGGTTTCGAATCAGAGATCTATTTGCCGATTTCGCGGGGGGTGTTGAGTGGGTTAGTGGTAGTTATAACGGCGCTGAGGGACATTACAGCAAGGCAGGTGATGGGGAAGAAGATGGAATTCAGAGAAATTACAGCTTGTCAGCATTATAGTCAGCAATAAGAACGTCTTCATCCATCTTAAATGTTGTTGCAACCTTTTCATAAATCGGAGCAAGGTGTTTTCAATAATGACCACACCATGGTGCATAAAACTCTACTAAGACATCCTTTTTCTCATTCAGGACAATCTCATCAAAGTTTTCTAGAGTTAATACCACAACACTTGAGGGGACTGCAACAATCTTAACATTGGTTCCTGCTTCTCTGTTTACATACTCAGAAATGGCTTCTGCAGTTCGTGCACCTTCATACTTTTTTTGGCTCCAAAGACTCTTTAAGAAACCATTGGATGGTTGGGTAGCCAGAAATTCCATATTTGCTGCAAAGGCTCCTGTGTTCATCGCAGTCCACCTTTCTAATGAGAACAGATTTTGCTTTCTTGAAACTTGCAGTAAGCTTTTCATACTAGGGAGCAAGCTTTTTACAGTTGATAAGGGCATATTTGATCATATTTTTACCCCATATTTCTACCACTAAATATTAATATTATGTTCATAATTAATCAAAGTTGATGAAAAAATACACAAGTGAGCATAATATTAGTGTTTGGCCTTGTTGTCTTATATTTATTGTTAATTAAGCTACATTTTATGATGAATAGGCTAAAGTGGCGTAGGAAGATGGAACAAATGCATAAAATTGAAAGTGGAAGACATATTTGCATAGTGGAGATGTGAATGCATAAGTGGCTTTGGTGGATGTGCACATAAGACAAAAAGAAGATGACAAAACAATGGATGGTGGAGACAAAAAGCATGAAATGATGGCAAGAAACATGGAGCAAATAATGGGCAAAAAAAAGCAAAAAGGAGAGCAGAAATTCCGGAGGAAGACCATAGGCGTCTGTCTGCGTCCTGAAACAGACGCCTATTGTCCATTTTCACACTGCCCGGATTTTTGGACTTTCGCCGCGGCGAGAATTAGGCTCGCCGCGGCGAAAATNATTATGGATTGTGTTTATGTCTAGATTGTTGTTTATTCTTCAATTATTATGAATTGTTAGTTTAGCTTCTATGAGTTGTTGTGTGCAAGACTTGTTATTAAAAGTGTGTGATTATTGGATCCAATTACATGCTTGTTTGTTGTTGTGTCACGGTGAGAATTGGGCATGACTAGAACACTCTTGCCACACCTATGATTTATACAATGCGAGAGCTTGATAAATTGTAGGGGGATTTCTCGGCTAATCTTCGGTTCCTTCACTGGCGAGAGCGGGTTGGAATTTAGAAGTTAGCCAAAACGGTTCCTTCACGGGTGACAGCGTGTTGGAATCTAGAGGTTAGTTTAGGCTACCTCCTCACAACTTGTAGGATTAACTTGGGTTTGGGAATGTTGATTTGCTTAGGATCTTTAAAACGAGCCTCGCTTGTAGACTACGAGAGTAGATAACTTGCGGTTTGGCACACTTGGGTAGATCACGAGAGTGGCACCGAGGACTTTAGTGCATTTCCTCCATTCACAAGGGATAAAACTTCTTTTCTACATTTGTTTGACACATGATAGATATTGACCCGATCCATATCCTTACATATGTTGCATCTAATATATCTCTCTTCATTTGTTGTTTTTATTTTTGTTATTTAGTTTTGTTGTTATAACCATGTTATTGTCGAACTAGCTTCACAAGAATCAATCCGAGTTAGTGCTTGACCAACCATTCCCTGTGGATCGATAACCCCGGAATACTTCGGGTATTTGCGTGTACCTAAAAGCTACAACCAACAGTGACCACACGAGGGAGCGTAGAATTCGACGAGAGCGCCTCGATCTTGGCCGACTTCCTTCTCGAAGTTGTCTTGGGTTAGAACGATGACGTCATCGACGAAGGTTGCCGAGAAGAATAACAACACTGCGATTGCTAAAGCTGTACAGATCCGTGGAATCCACATTTTTTCAAAGTTGTTGAGAAAAGCAGGTATAGTTCAATTCACAACCTTTACATATTAGTCACTGTAATGTTGTAGAGAAGGAGGACTTCCTTAAGCAATATGAAAGCGAACTCCTTGAATCAACTGAATGAACGAAGGACCTGTGAAGAAGAAGCTCAGGGGAAGAAATGACTATTTTAGCCATTCTATTAACGTCCATCTAACGATCGGTTAACTAAAGGACTAATGGTGGAACAATTTTAATAGTCAAGGGTTTAATTCGTCCAAATTGAAAGACGAGGGTTAAATTTGGAAAATCACAATAGTCGGAGGACTATTGCTGGAATTAACTCTAGAATATATGAATATATTATAATGAAAGAGTGCAATAAGCTACCCTCTATGTTCCTATGTACCTCTATATATACTAAACTACATACCAAATCTACCCTAATAGGAATAGGAAACTAAGTCCACCCTACTAGGGTTTCCTAATATTCAATAAAGATTTTCTAATATTCAACACATCTAAGCTATCGTAAGATTTGTAGGCAGTGGAGCCACCTCATAGTCTTTGTCTACAGCTTGCCAAAGATCTAAGGATATGCTTCCAAGTGGACTATCATTTTAACAACCCAGGCTTGGTAATTTTCACCATCAAAGATTGATGGTGAAATTTCGGAGAAATTGTTTTCAATATCCATTCTTGAAAAGGTTATTGGGTTTATGGACTTTTGTGTAGTGTTTTGAGTTTGTGTCTGGGTTCACTCAACTCAGAGGCCCCTCAAGAAAATGCTCTGATATTAATTTGTTGTTTTAAAATAAAGTAGCAGAAATATCATACAAGATATAGAATAGAAAATTGTAAGAGAAAATGCTAACTCATTGCATTTTATTCACATCACCATGGCTCTTTATATAGAGATAAAATGTAACAGAAACACATAACATTCTGATTTTTTGAGGAAATACAAGTTAGAAAGTGCTAAAGATGCTAGGACTCTGATTCCCACTTCTACAAAATTTGCTCGAGATGATAATGGTACATTAGTGAATTCTACAATAAATAGAAGCATGATAAGAAGTCTATTATACTTGACAGCCAATACGTCAAACATCACATATAGTGTTGGTGTGTGTGCAAAACATCAAGCTAACCCAAAAAAGTCACATTTGGTTGCTATCAAAAGAATTATCAAGTATATTAAAGGTACGGTTAAGTATGGAATATGATTTTCAAATGATAATAACTATAACTAGGTTGGATATTGTAATGCAGATTAACCAGAGAATGTAGATGACTGAAAGAATACTTCAAGAGGACTTAATTTTTAAAAACAAATAAGGAAAAATCTTGTTTTATGATTAAGTAAAAAATCAAAACTCAATTTCCTTATCTACTATGAGTCAAATGTTGTCAAATGTTGTCTGATTATAAGTTAGAACATGATACTATGAGTCTATAATTCTTCTATAACAACACAAGTACTATTAATATATCAAAAAATCTTGTCTAACGTTTAGGGATGAAGCATAAATGCCATGCATCATTTCATTAGGGAACTAGTGAAGGACAAAGAAATTAAATTTGAGTACGTTATAGATAAGTAATTAGTGGATATATCCACTAAATCTTTGGAAGGATCCTTATTTGAACAACTAAGATCTACCATTAGGATCAACTTGATATCCTAAAAAAGTGAAAAATTGAGCACCATGTATTATGTTTGATTTTTTTTTTTTTGTGCTAATCAATTTGATATTGTTCATAGTAACTGTTGTAATAGGTCATATATCAAAGAAATAGGTGGGAATTAAATTGACCAACTATTGGGGTTAAATAGTATTGAGACTATTTTCAATCCTGATTTATACTATTTTATACATCCAAGGCTTTAGAAAATATAGTTTTGAACAACTAGAGGAATTGGAACCCCTATACAGAAAAGACCAAGGTTAGATCACCCAGATTAGATGTTAATGACTACCAACTGCTACTTCATCTAATTAGAAGAAGAATCTGTCATTGATACAAGGGACAAACAACTGCCTGCAAACTTGAGAATTATTCAAATCTCGGAGTTGAAGAATGTGGTTAGGACATTGACAAATCAATTAAAACATCATGAAATGCTACTCACTAGGACTCTAGGCCACATTATATTGCAGAGTATGAAGTAATAAGAGACTCTATAGGATGAGCAAAACTTGCATAAAACCTCTAGAATTCTCCGATGCATACTGACTTATCTCCCTTTGGAATTTTTATTTTTTATTTTTAGCAAAAGGGGGGGAGGGGGGGGGGGGGCACTTACTATAGTACTACATAGGGGGTAATTAACTGCCTGGTGGGTACGTTTGAAGTGAAATCTTATTATTCTACTTTGAGAAAATTGAAATATTTGAAGTACTCTGAGGTGGATAGTTGAAGAATGTTTTTTGAAAACGATGGTTCAAGATTGAAGATTCTTGAAGAAGTTTGGAGACTTAGTATGTTTCATTCTTGATTGATTTGTTGGTTGGATGAGGTTTAAAATTTCTATGTATGGTTTAAGGATGACTACGGGGTGGGATAGAGAATAGGGTTCCCATCCCCGAATCCAATTCTCATTCTTCGTTCACACCCCGTTCTCTTGTGGGGATGGAGAATTACCTCTATTCCCATTCCTGTGGAGATTTTTTGGAGACGGGTGCCCCAATTTTCAAGTAGAGTGTAAAATTATATATATATATATATATATATATATATATATATATATATATATATATGAAAAAGAAACCGTGGATCGTGAATGCAAGAGATTCCTAAATGGTTTCTGCTTAATTTTTAATTGAGTTAATATCCAAAATGGTTATCGACTATAGTGGTTTTTCTCAATTTCGTCCTAAACAACTTTGGTGACCTAATGTAGTCCTAGACTTTTGTGTGTTTGCTCAATATAGCCTTCCATTGGTTATTTCATAAAATTGGCATTAAATAGATGGAGAATTCAGTAATTTCAATATTGACATCTCGTTTAATTTATTTATGATGATTAAATAAATCACCGCTCTTTTACGAATTGTCCCAATAATCAGTAAATATTGAAATTATTAGGACAATTCGTAATCCTTATAAAAGTTCTATTGAAATTATTGGGACAATTCATAAAAGATGGGTGATTTATTTAATCATTATAAATAAATAAATTAAAAGAGAGACCAATATTGAAATTACTGAATTGTCCCTCTATTTAAACATCTATTTGACGGAATAACAAATGGAGGACTACATTAAACAAAAACACAAAAGTCTAGGACTACATTACGCCACCAAAGTAATTAAGGATGAAATTGAGAAAAACCACTATAGTTAAGGACCATTTTGGATATTAACTCATTTTTAATTCAATTAATTATCTTAATTTAAGAGCGACTTACCCACAATGAAAGATAGAAAATAAAAACTAAAAGTAAAGAAAAAGAACCAAGGACACATCAATTGTTCACGCAATTCGAAGTAAACTCTCTTACATTTGCAGGACAACTCACGTCAGCCTAATCCACTAGATGATCACCAAAGATTACACAGACTGGTAAGACATAAAATACACAAAATGACCCTAGCCAATTACACCAACTCAATCTTCATCATCTACGTTGAGTGGGTTCGTGCATGCCAAATGATCACTTCAAGCTTCAACAATTCGTCATCAAACCTTCACAATTAACCTCTTTTACTTCCACTCTTGATTTGCTGTTCAAACAATCCTTAATACGAAATAATATATAGAATAAACCAAAGATAATAATAAGTAGATTAAGAAGGGTACAAACCTTCAATGTTTTGTACGTATTGCTTTAGTATAAAGGAAAAGGTTTAGAGCATGAACCAATATATAAGAAGGAATTAACCAATAAACTTAAGCCTTGGACAAGGCCGGCTTTTAGGTTTTGGTGGCCCCGTTCTGGTAAATTAATGAGGCCCTACTAAAAGTACAATCTTTAAAATTAATACCATAATTTTTAATAATAATAATAATGTAATAATAATAATAATAACAATAAAAATAACAACAACAACAATAATAATAATAATAAGGAGATAAAATGTTGTGGTGTGCAAAGAGAAAGGCAAAAGGGTTAAAAAAAGAAAAAACAAAAAGGAAGGCAAAAGATTTACTAAAAAAAGGAAAGTGTATGCCTTGGGCAAGGTTCGAACCCTTGATCTTCAATATAAAATACTATAAACAAACATTTCTACCATTTCTCCATTAGAATCTTTAAAAATTAATTACAAATTTGTTGTTTTTAAAATTTTTAACTAGTTAGGTAAAAATTAAATATTGGGCCTTCTAAAATTTGAGGCCCTGTGCTGTTGGGCTGCTCACACAGCCAAAAATCCGGCCCTGGCCTTGGAATGTAGCACTGTCTTCTTCCCTCTAATATATTGTACGTAGAACATATAATATTTGTTTTTGGAATGTAGCAAAACCATTCATCTTGAATTGCTAAGTAATATTAGAATATTAATTCCACAACTTCACTTTTTCGTCCACGTCCTTTATATATGAATCAGCTTCAGATGCAACCATCCTTAATAATAGTTGTAATATATATCTCCTTGAAATAATGAGCATCACTCATTCAAAAAACTTTTCTAATAACTTCAAATAATATTTCCTTAGAAAAATTAGAACCACTTGTTTCAAAACCTTGCCTACCTAAAAACTTCAAATAATAATATTTTCTTGAAAAAATTAGAACCACTTGTTTGAGTTGTTTCAAAACCTTGCATGAAGACTTCATCCTTATAGTAAATTATGTTAGCTTAATTTTCATCATTCTGTCTAAAATAATAATAGCCAAACAAAGTTAAACTAAGTTTTGACAAATAATATAGTCAATTAAAATAGAGTAAAAATGTGTATCATTTGTACACACACACACTCACTCACTCTCTCTCTCTCTCTCTCTCTCTCTCTATATATATATATATATAAAATTCAGGGTAGGGGACGAGGTTTTGGGTGGAGATGCCATCCCGTCCTCGTCCTCGACGGGGATGAGAAAGCTTTCCCCATCCGCGTCCACGTTCCCTGCAAAAATTCCTTGTCCTTGCCCTTACCCCTATCGAGGCGAGGATCAATTTTTTCGTCATGGTCGGGTTAAATTGTCATCCCTAGTATGGTATTTCGTTTCCTTTGACATGTTGTTTTAAATGTTCTTAGATCTTATCTCTTCTAGGTCTTTTGTCAAAATTTGCTAAATCGAGAAATTCTAGATGTTATTATGTTATTTGTATTAGCATAAATTTTGACAAATAGGGTTTAGTTCTAGCTTTTAAGTTTTGAGAGTCTGTATTACAGTCTACTAGACGTCAACCTATACCTCAGATTGTCAAGAAGTGGGTTTTTATTACGTTGAGGGAAGTTTTTATTGAAGTAATTTGATTGGTAACTCAATAAATGGGAGCATCTTTACTAGTATAAAAAGCTATTTTCATATTCAACAAGAAAATGCTCCAAAAAAAAAAAATTAAACACTAATATTACATTCTGGAAATTCTCTTACACAAATCTCCAATTCCAATACAATGATATAATCAATGGTTTACATATCTACTTAATCATCATTCCATTAGGCATTTATACCAACTAGCACTGTTGCAAAAATTCTTGCCTAGGCCGCCTAGGCACTAGGCGCTCCTAGACCGACGCGAATTGCTCTCTAGGCGTCCGCCTAGGTGACTAACCGTCTAGGAGGCCGCCTAGCGCCTAACTCGGCCGACTAGGTCGAATGGCCGAGTTAACTTGAACGAGTCTGTCTTATTAATTTTATTATTATATTTATATATATTTAAATTTATTTATTTATATAAGTAAGAGAAGTAAGATATATATATATATATATATATATATATATATGACATACACCCACACACATAAATTATTTTTTTGTTTTTATAGATCACTGCCTAGGTACCGCCTAGACGCCGCCTAGACCATTTTGATCTCAACGTTACATAGAGTTTTTTGACTATCTAATTGTCATATCCTACTTAAAACCAATTGGTTTTATGACTATCTGGTTGTCATATCATACTTAAAACCAATTGGTGACTATTTGGTTGTCATATCTACTTAAAACTAATTGGTGATAATAAGTAATTGGTGATAAGTAGGCAGACATTAACCATTTAATCGCATCCTTCCATGATAAGCTACATCGTCACATCTTGAATCGAGTAGGGGCTGAACTTGGCCACGGGCAGATGCCCAACACACTCATCAACAATTAATGAGGTACAACAAATAAAAAGCGGACTACTTATCAACAATTAATGAGGTGTCTAGTGAGTACGTGAATTTATTCATGTAACTTATGCAGTCAATTTATTTTCATAGACTAATCTTCATATGTTGGTCAACTAATGTCTTCTTCCAACGACCTCCCTTTCCATTATGCAATATACACGCGTAAAATTAATTAATGAAGTGGCACTCCGATCCCAATATTTCACATTGGAAATTTGGAATTTCCCTAAAATCAAATTTAATAGATGTAATAGCCGCCGGGTTAAATCATGAAAACACGTAGTGTGTGTGTTTTTTGCGTGAATTTGAAGTTGACAACTTGAAATGACTTGGAATTCAAAGGCAGATTGATAGATGTTAACATCATCATCATATTCACATACATATAGTCAATTGTATATTCATCATTTTAATTTAAAAAAAAAAAAAGTCTTATGGAAAATCATATCAAAGTATATATATGACTTCATCAATTACGTGTTCTAATTTTGCTTTTTAAGGGATTGATCTTAGATTTCTTTGTAAAACTCATAATAAGCGTGATATATAGATGTGATTGATATTAAATTTCTTTGTAGAAATCATATTAAGCGTGATATATGAATAGATTGACGATAAAAATAAATTTATCGATTTTTAGACATTAACTATATATTCAAATAAACTCATTTTTATTATGAAAATTAATGTAGGTTGTCATTTTAATATTGATAGATTTAGACATTTAGTCAATTCGGTATACTAGTTTTAGCATGTGAAAGGGTATTTAGGATAGTTATAATAAATATAGAGAGTAATTGATTAATTGGAACTCTTGTATATGTTATTCTAGTAATTTTAAAAAATCTGAGTACAATTTTTGTATGCAAGGTTGCAAAGTAATGATGATAATTGTAGAAATTGGAATCTTATTACATATTGTAAAGACCTACTACTACTTTTATACAAGAATAAGTTTTATGAATAATAATAGCCAATAAACAAGTTAAATACGTTGTTAAAACTAACGTAAATTTTTGTTACTTATGCAATGGCAACCGCTCCAATATAAATGCATTTATTTCTATCAATGCTATCTGAACATGCTTCAAAACTAATAAACTTTTGGATCTATATCATGGTAATTAACATAATAAATACATCACTTGTAAATGTAAAAATATAAAGAAATATAAAGAAATTTAAAAAAATTGTAAGCTAGACATAGAAAATACAAAACATTGAGCTTGTAGATGAGTATTAGATTTATTATTATTATTATTATTATTATTATTATTATTATTATTATTATTATTATTATTATTATTATTATTATTTTGTGAGTGTGTTTGTTAAGATTCTGTATATTTGCAGACTTAAAATGACGTAATAGAGTGGTTTAATAGAAAATGGATATATTTAGATGGATTGTTAACAAGAGTAATAAAATGATTCAATTGAGTGATTTTTTTTAAAACTTTTTTTTTTACATAATATTCCAAACAATGATATACAGATAGTCCTCTTTGGAATAATTATTTGGGCATAATTTTATCTCTCTCTCTCATGTATGTATGTATGTATACATATATATATATATATATATATATATATATATATATGTATGTATGTATGTATGTATGTATGTATAGGGATGGGTGCGAAGGAACCCCAGGTAAAAACAAAAAAGAGTGAGAACTGAATCGTTGATCTAATATCAAGGTTGAAAAAATCGCTAAGTGCCCCCTAGGCGCCCGATTTTATTACATAGATTACAAGGGGGATTAAGGGTTCAAGGTCAAGGGAGTTAAGTCACTAAAGCCAGTCAACTAGTCAAGGCCAAATCTGATGAAGAGCTCTGTTCTCTGTACCTACGCGAGAAACTATAGAGGAGAAAGGAGACGCTCGCTGAACCAGATCTGAAGTCTGAAGTCCAAATCAACGCTCGTCGAATGGAGGGGAGAGGAGAGGAACCTCGCCGGAGCTTTGTCTCGTCCCCGCTGCTGCTGGTCGAAGAAAGAGGCAGAGGTTCAAGGTCGAACGAAGGGGTAGGCGACGACGAAAATTTCTGGGCTGCATGACTCCGTTCTTGGTGGTAGGTGACGACGAGCAGCATCTAGGCTCCATTCTTGGTGGTAGGTGATGGGAGGAACGATTCCTTCGGCGAGCGACGATGAGGGGTTTGTTTCTTCTCATTTGAATATGAATCTGATTTGCGATTTGCGATGAGCGATTTGCGAGCAACATCTGAATCTGACGGCGAGCAGCATATGAATCTGATTTGCGAATATCTGGGTTCCTTTTCATTTGCGATTTGTTTTTTTTTTTGGATTATACGGCTTAGAGATTATGTCCGTTGTAGTTAGCGGTTTTTTTTTTTTTGGGTTATACGGCCGGCCGCGGAGGAGGCCGATTCCGGCCTTCCTCAACGCGGCCGAGTGCCGCCTAGCGCCTAGGCGCGATTTTTGCAACCTTGTCTAATATAGATCAACTGCACAGAATGAAGGTACAAAAAAAACAAAATCAAAAAACAAAAAAAAAAAACAAAAAACAAAAACAAAAAAAAAAAAACAAAAAAAAACAAAAAAAAAAACCAAACCAAACCAAAACAAAAACAAAAACAAAATTCCTGGCAACTGGTTGCGAATGATCTCCTCACACCATTGTCATTTTCTACCTTATCTTCCTCTACTACTGCGATTTAAACTTGTATTAGCATTACATTTTTGGAAAAGAAGATGGTAGATGTATTTCCAACGAGTATCACTTTAAGTTTCGAAGCGATGCACCTTAAGTTTCAAAGTTATGCACCTTAAGTTTCGAATTGATGCACCATAAGTTTCGAATTGGTGCATCTTAAGTTTTAAACTGGTGCACCTTAAGTTTCAAACTGATACACCTTAAATGTCGAAGGTCGAACTGATGCACCTTAAGTTTCGAACCTATGCGTCTTAAGTTTCGAACTAAAGCTCCTTAAGTTTCAAACATATGCACCATAAGCTTCAAACTAATGCACCTTAAGTATCAAACTTATGCACCTTAAGTTTCAAACTAATGCACCTTAAGTGTCGAACTTATGCACCTTAAGTTTCAAACTTATACACCTTAAGTTTCGAACCTATACACATTAAGTTTTAAACCAAAGCACTTTAAGTATCGAACGTATACACCTTAAGTGTCGAATTTATAACCTTAAGTTTGAACTTATACACCTTAAGTTTCGAACTTATGCACATTATTAAGTTTTAAGTTAATTATGCACTAAATTATCATAATGCCACTCCATTTTTTAAAAAATTTTCATCATTCTGGACGGTTGATTTTGCCTAGATCAATGGCTAAGATTTTAGCCCATTTTTTACCTGAGAAAACCTTCGCATTTGATCTCATATGTATGTATGTATGTATGTATGTATGTATATATATATATATGAAACAGATCCGGTGAGAATAAACTGCCCAGAAGATAACTAAGAACCAATCGCAGTCGTCCATGTGTCCATATTTAACGGATCAGAAACAATATTTTTTAAAATTCGGTGACATTTTCGTAAATAATTAAACTTTGAAGTGTAAGTAACAGTTTCATATTGTGCACCTAAGTGCAAATAAAATGTATTAAACGTGCAACAAATTATGTACACTGAGCATGAATATTAAGTGCACCTAATGTTATTATTAGTTGCACCAAACGTTATCATTAAGTGCACCAATGTGAAAGACGTTATCATTAGGTGCAGCAATGTGAAAAAAAAAAGGTATATTACTTGCACTATTAAGTGAAAATGGTTTCACTTGTAAGTTATTTTACTTACACTTTTTACTTGCACCAGTTAGTTGCACTTTTAGCACATGTTACTTGCACCAAAATTCGAGTTATTTATGAAAATGACATTGATTTTTTTTTAAAAAAAAGTTACATCTGATCAATTAAATTTGGACTCGTGGACGGTTGAGATTGATTCTCAGTTCTTTCATTGACATTCGGTCTCATCTAAGTACCCGCACGCGCATGTGTTTGTGTGACGCAGATGCAGTGGTATTCACGAACACATAAGGTTAAAGAATCCTGGGCAGAGTGGTGTAGTAGGTGAAGATGTCAAAAAATCCCTCACACATGTCGGCTCTCGGCATGCCTAACACGTGTTGCACATGCAATCGACTGGCTCGAGAACAGTGTTATGTTGTCTACGTGCCAAATTATTCCTGATCCTCCGCTAAGTGATGGGTTCGGTTCAAGGTCAAGAACCAGGGTCTCTGTAATCAAGTAACCTCACTTAGGATGATTGCCCCAACCATACTAAGTCGGGGTCAATCCTAAGGCAGGACGAAGCCTAATGTTAATCAAGCATTTGCTCGGTCTTTGCCATTAGGCCGAGTGTACCAAGCCAGTGGTTAGTCAAGGTCGGGAAAGATTCCTTTCGGTGACCTGACCGTATATCGAAAGGTGTACGATACGTAGAGGTAGGTGTACTCGATGAATATTCCCTATCGATATATACTTATATGAGAGTGGTTTGTGTGAGAACAAGATCTCGGGTAAAAAGTAAGTAGTGATGTAATCTGTCAATTCATATAGGTCAACAATTAAAGGTTGCTGGAAAATAAGGTAAAAAATAAAAGGTTAGTTTTATAAATATTGTAAACCTTCAAGTTTGTAATAGTTATAAAATTGATCTCTTATTTTTTAATAAACCCTCAACCATTGATAAACCATTATAAACGGTTGTAATCGGTCTTCACTTTTTACAAGATGATCATGTTCTCACTTGAATCATTATGTTATTTAAGTTTGCAATATTTATTAAACTAACTTGCATCTTTTTCTATTGTAAAAAAAAAAAAAAAAAAAAAAACTTGCATCTTTTTCTCTTATTTTTTAGCATCTGAGAGTTGATCTACCCAATTGGATAGATCAAATAAGTTCTCATTTTATATATATATATAGGGTGATAAGAGAAATCTGCAATCACTATTTGAGAGTGTTTACTAGGTAAACTCACATATCACATATATAAGAGAGATAAACCGCACAAAGAAGATCTTGTGCAACAAGCTCAACTGAGAAGGTGTTGACAAAAATCAAATTCATAACTTTTAAGTTCAAGAATCATGTTTCACGCACTTGGCTCCTTTCGGGACAATTTTATCATATATTTCATCATAATAAAACCTATCCAAAAACACATTACTAAGTCAACGTAGATTCAAGATTAATATATATTCTTCTATGTCGAGACAATTCTAGTCAAGTTGGTTAGATTGTTGGTTTGGGTGTCGAGACAATTCTGGCCAAGTTAGTCAGATTGTTGGTTTGGAAATCATAATGTTCTAAGTTCGTATGTTGTACACACATATATCATTTTTATTGATGTTGTCAACAACTTCTTGTTAGAAAAATTAATTCTTTTAAAGGTTTCAAGTTTAAATTTTTTGAATAAAGTAAAAAAAGAAAAAAAAAACTTAGAAAACTCCTTTCAAGAGTTATTCCCATTCTAGAGTTATTCATTTCAAATCAAAATATCAAAATTGACAATCTACTTTACCAAAACATATTCTCATGTTAATGATGGAGAAGAATTTTGAGATAGCCGGATTAGAGATGAAGATTCTGGGAAATGACATTGAATATTTACTATTAGATTTTTTAGATAAATATTTTTTAAAAATTATTTTCACTTACATAATGAATTTTAAAAAATAGTTATTTTAATATGTTAATAGCTAAATTGTATATGCCAAATACCTTGTAATTTGATGGCATCACTATTACTTTTTATAAGGAAAGTCTCAGATTCGAGTCCCACCCCTTTATTCATGGAGGGAAACTGCTACTTTTAACATAATTAAAGGGGAAATTTTATAATGGTAATAATTTATTAACTTAGTCTACAATCGAGTAGAGACTGAACTCGGCACACCCGGCGGGCCGACGCCTCCAGCTGCTACAACCACGTCGATGCTTCCCCCCCCNCCCCCCCCCCCCCCCCAATCCCTCTCCCAGCGCCTGCTGGTTGCTGCAACCACGACTGAACTCGGCACACCCGGCCGACGCCTCCCCCTCTCCCAACACTTGTTGGCTGCTGCAACCATGTCGACGCCTCTATCCTTCTCCCAGCACCTGCCGGCTGTTGCAACCACGTGTTGAATCGAGCAAGGGTTGAACTTGGCACACCCAGCACATGCCGGTTGCTGCAAGCCCAACTCAACAACATGCCTGACTCGGACCTTAGCCTCGCCCACATCCCATTCGGGACTGGACTTGACTTTCGCCCCTCGACTCTGATACCAATTGATGAATCTCAGCGCTACACAGAGTTCTTTGGCCATTTGGTTGTCATAACCTACTTAAAATCAATTGGTAATAAGTATGTGGATGTTAAATATTTAATCACATTCTTCCATGATAAGCCACATCGCTACGTCTCGAATCGAACATGGGCTGAACTTGGCCACCCAGCCAATACACAACACTTATCAACAATTAATGAGGTGAAACAAATAAAAAAGCGGACTACTTATCAATAATTAAGGAGATGTCTAGTGAGCACATGAATTAACTTTGAGGTAACTTTTGCTGTCAATTTATTTTCATAGACTAATCTTCATATATTGGTCAATTAATGTCTTCTTCCAACCTCCCTTTCCATTATATGCAATATACACGCGTAAAATTAATTAATGAAGTGGCACTCTCAATATTTCACATTGGAAATTTTGGAATTTCCCTAAAATCAAGTTTATTTGACTAATAGCCGCCGGGTTAAATCATGAAAACACGTAGTCGTGTTTTTTTGCGTGAAGTTGAAGTTGACGTGACACACGAATGGAATACTTGGAATTCAAAGGGAGATTGATACATATTCACATCATCATCATATTCACATACATATAGTCAATTGTCTATTCATTATTTTAATTTAAAAATAAACATAAAAAAGTCTTATGGAAAATCATATCGAAGTATATGAGTATATGACTCATCAATTGCGTGTTCTAATTTTGCTTTTAAGGGATTAATCTTAGATTTCTTTGTAAAATTCATAATAAGCATGATATATTTTGTAGAAATCATATTAAGCGTGATATATGAATAGATTGACTATAAAAATAAATTGACCGATGTTTTAGACATTAATGATTTTTATTTTGAGTACTACTGACTCTGTTACAATGTAGTATATGTTCATAACTACTTTCCCAACTTACTGAAGCACAAAGAGTCAGCATTGCCTCCACACTGAGGCTCAAACCCACCCTCTTCCACATGGTGGTGCAACCGGGTGTTACTAGACCACAAGAACATTGGCAACTATCTATTTAAATAAACTCGTTTTTATTATGAACAATTAATGTAGGTTGTCATTTTAATATTTATAGATTTAGTCAATTCGGCATACTAGTTTTAGCATGTGAAAGGGTATTTAGGATAGTGATAAATATAAAGAGATAATTGATTAATAGGAACTGTTATAAATGGTGTTCTAGTAATTTTATTAAAAAAAAAAGTAATTTAAAAAAAGTACAATTTTTGTATGCAAGGTTGCAAAGTAATGATAATAATTGTAGAAATTGGAATCTTATTACATATTGTAAAGACCTACTACTATTTTTATATAAGAATAAGTTTTATGAATAATAATAGCAATGGGTAACACTTGTGTGAGATCGTCTCACTCATCTTTATTCATGAACTGCAACCAATAAATCTAAGATCAAAAATAAAATTAAGTCTTTGCCAAACATAGCCTATATCATGGTAATTAACATAATAAATAACATTGAAATAGGCCACTTTAGTTGTTAAGTTAGGCGCCATTATATTATTCCATCAAATACATCACTTGTAAATGTAAAAATATAAAGAAATTTAAAAAATTGGAAATAAGAGTTAAATAGGTCATTGAACTACACACCAAAATGCAATGAGGCCATTAAACTCAAAAACAATGCAATTGGGTCCTTAAACTACACAAATCCATGCAAACTATAATTTAAGACTAATAATTATAAATTATTTAATAGTTTAATAGTTAATACTAAAATATTAAATATTAACTTAAGAAATATCTAGAGTTTGAAAAGTTTAGGGTTATTTCGCTCAAAGCGATATCGTTTTGAATAAAATAACTCATTTAAAAAAAGAAGAACAATAGTTAATCGGCCAACTAGGGGCCTAGTTAGTGTCTAGGAGACCTAAGCAGTAAATAGGCGGCCTAGTTGGCCACCTAGCCGGTCAACCGCCTAGACCACCGATTATGGTGATACACTTGACGGGATTTTTGTAACACTGATATTTATATGAGTGGTTTGGGTGAGAACAAGATCTCAAGTAAAAAGTGAGTATCGATACTTGGTGAACAACTTTTCACCTTAATGAAGTTTGTTTTGTAGATTTTCAAAAAAAAAAAAAAAAAAAAAAAAGGTGAGTATCGATATAATCTGTCAATTCATGTAGGTCAACAATTAAAGGTTGTTGGAAAATAAGATTAAAAGATGTTAATTTTATAATAGAGTTAATTCCAGCAATGGTCCTCCGATTATGTTGATTTTTCAAAATTAGTCCCCGACTTTTAATTTGGACAATTTAGGTCCCTTGACTTTCAAATTCTTTCCAATGTTGGTCTTTTCGTCAAATTTTGGTTAAATTGAGGTCAAATGAAGCGGTAAAATTGTTCGTTCACTTGTATACTCATATTTCTTCTGTCCTATACGCTATATATATGAATATAATATCAGTCGAAGAGACATCGAATGAGATTATATGGCTTCGGTTGAGACTTCTACTGAGATTATATTCATATATACGGCGTATAGGACAGGAGAAATACAAGTAATAATACACTAAACATGTGAACGGACAATTTTACCCCTTCATTTGACCTCAATTTAATCAAAATTTGACGAAAGGACCAACATTGGAAAGAATTTGAAAGTCAAGGGACCTAAATTGTCCAAATTAAAAGTCGATGACTAATTTTGGAAAATCAACATAGTCGGATGACCATTGCTGAAATTAACTCTTTTATAATATTATAAACCTTCAAGTTTGTAATAATTATAAAATTAATCCCGTATTTTTTTTTACTAAACTCTCAGTCATTGATAAACCATTATGGACGGTTGTAATCAGTCTTCACTTTTTACAAGAGGACCATGTCCACTTGAATAATTTTGTTACTTATGTTTGCAATATTTATTAAACTAACTCTCATCTTTTTCTCTTATTTTTTAGCATCGACCGTTGATCTACCCAATTGGATAGATCAAATAAGTTCTCACTTTTTACATGTGAGAGTGTTTACTAGTTAAACTCACAGATCGCATATGAGAGATAAACCGCACTAAGAAGATCTTGTGCTACAAGCTCAACCGAGAATGTGCTTACAGAAATCAAATTTACGACTTTAAGTTCAAGATTCATGTTTCACCCACTTGACCCCTTTCGAGACAATTTTATCCTATATTTCATCCTAACAAAACCTATACAAAAAAACATTACTAAGTCAACGTAATTTCAAGATTAATATATATATTCTATATTCTTCTGTGTCGAGACAATTCTAGTCAAGTTGGTCAGATAGATAGTTGGTTTGGTAATCATAATTTTCTAAATTTGTTGTACAAACATATATCGTTTTTATTGATGTTGTCAACAACTTCTCGTTAGAAGAATTAATTCCTTTTAAATAAAAGGTTTAAGTTTATATTTTGTGAATAAAAAAAAAAAAAAAAAAAAAAAAAAGCTAAGAAAACTCCTTTCAAGAGTTATTCCCATTCTAGAGTTATTCATTTCAAATCAAAATATCAAAATTGACAATCTACTTTACCAAAACATATTCTCATTCCTTAATTTTTAATTCCTATTCTGATTCTGATATCCTGAACCCAAACCCCCCTAATTCAACAGGATCAAAAAGCCTAAAAGTATGCATCCTTCTTTTCTCCTAATGGTGACAGCACTGAAATGATATGTAACAAACAATAACCATATTGAATGGATACCATTCAATCACTATATATCCCATTTAGATGAACAAACAACATTCATTGCATGTGCTTGAGAAAAGACAGTGATGAAGAAGAAAACAGCAACTGTTAACTAAAACCATCAAATCTAGATTGGTATATGTCTGCTGCATTCCATCCAGTAATAAGCAAACTAACATTTTATTTCACAAACTCTACCTAAAGTTTGGGACACAACATGAAAATGAAAGGGGTAGGGGGTAGGGGGTACAATAGATACTACCAGTTCAAAAGCTAAAGAAAACAGAAGAAAAAGGCAAGCAAACAAACATAATATTTCATACAGTAGCAGAAAGCTCCAATAAGTCTACTTATATGATATAATAGGGGAATGGTGATTCTTGCTTTTATTATGTACAGCCTTTCATTCTCCTCCAGAATTTCCATTGGGGGAAAGAACTGGAAATGTGCCATGGATTCATTCAGATTCAGAGGTACCAAGTTGATACATCCTGCTTTGGCAGCTGATCCATCGAATAATCAACCGCTGCTGCCAAGTTGAACGGGGAGCCAAACCTAAACTCACCGGGATCGCTTGTGTTCCCATTGAATGGAGACTCATATTGGAACTTGCATTGGCCATATTGGGTTTCAGTGGATGGGAAGCCAGATTGAGTGATGGGCATGTTTGTGTCCTGAAATGTGGGACCACCCCCCACTGGGGCGCCCGGTTTGAAGAAGTCATCGTCCAGTTGAAGCAGGTTGTGGTCTTCTACAGCATTAAGGTTCACAGAATTGAAGTTATTACCATTTTGTTGAAAATTGTTGTCATAGAATGACATGAGTTCAGAAATCATCCTTTGGCCATCTTCAGGAAGCCCGAAGCTCGGGGCATTTACAGATGATGGAGCAGCAGTGGGCTTAGGCGCGGGGGCTGCAGAGAAAACTGCTGGACCGTCATTGTTTATTTGGAAGTTTTGCATGCCAAGCCTTTGAGCAGAAGCGAAGCGGTATTGGCAGTTAATCTGGTGATTATTCCTTGATGTCCTGTCCTGGAAGCCCATCTGGTAGTTATTATAAGGGCACTGCGAATACTCGCATGTATATATCTTCACATCCACATGCTCCTCGCTGGATGGGTGTTTCCTCTTCTGGAGGAAATCTGAGCTGAGATCAATGACCTCGCCTTTTATAGGAGCTAAGAGCGGGACCAAATTTCTAGCTTTAGGCCCTCCCATACCCATGTTAAGGATGTTCATGTCGTGGGGTTTGCATTCGACATCGATGGGACTCTTATCATACACTCCTTCGACATCATAATCACTAGCATCACTGGATAGATGTGAACCATTCCCAATAACCGAAGGGCCCTGTGGATAGCTATCGGGATACAGCTTCCTAGCGAGGGACTCTTCTTGATTAATGATAGCAATCCAGGTAGCACTCTCCTTGGCTGTCATCTTATCCTGCAAGCATTTTGACTGCCTAACGAGCTTGCGAATCTTGGCAATGTCGGGGGACAAGTGCTTAATCACTGCAGTGAGAACGCCGACTTTCCATGCCTTTTTCAAATCGTGAGGTTTTTTATAGGGCGGTGAGCCTTGATCCTTTGGCATTCCCAACTGGTCCCACCATTCCTCGTTACCCGAAGGCCACCAAGGAGGAGCAACACCCTTTTCCAAAGGAAACCTTCTCTGAGGAGGATCACAGTGTTGCATCAGAGCAGATAACAGCGAGCCCAGCGTCGTATCCTGGAGCTCTTGCAGCGTGTGAGGAGTTGACACCACCACACTCGACTCCTCGATCTTCCCCGGGATATTGTTTTCTGCCTGGTACTTGGCAACTGCAGCTGGGCCGTTTCGATCGAATCTGACCTTCTCCTTCCACCAGGCACGAAGATTGTCAGAAGCTCCGCTCACGGGCTTCCCCTTCTCGGGAATAATCCCGTAAACAAAGCCCTGAGCATTGCAAACCTCCATCATCTTCAGCATGTACTTCAGTATACCATCTTGAGCACGGGACATCTTCTTCCTCCGCGCTTGCTCCTGGGACTGGCGTTGCTTCGCGTTGTCAGCTCCATCCTTCGTCTTGTTCTTCTCCTTCAGCCGCCTCAACAGCATCCTGTCCCTCCACATCCTCCTCTCCAGTTCCTCCACATCCATGTCATCATCACTGTAGTCATCGTCCTCAACCCCCGGTGCCTTGGCTTCAACTTCAGGTGCCATTTCAGTACATCCCGGGGGCTCAGAGAGGAAATCAAGATTCTCACAAAAACCCATATTGGCCATATCCTCAAACATACCCATCAAGCAGATCCAAGCAAAATCTACACAAACAACTTATGTATCAAATCAAATCCCTAGCCAAGCTCTGATGATATTTTACACTGGAATTGATGCACAGAAGATCAAACAAAGACCAAAGCTGTTATCTTTCTGCAGAAACAAAACAAAACAAAACAATAACCATTAAAGAGATAATCATATAAAAGACACATCTGGATCCTGATTTGGGTTAATTCTTATTTTTTCCCTAATTTTCTATAGAGCATCACTTGATCTATTCAACACCTTTGATCTAAATCCTTGATCTCTAGTTACTGAAACAATCCTTCCAGGAATATTTTCATCTCTGTACAATCAACCACTCCTAGACACAATTGATACACAAAATCTCACTTACAAAACAAGAAATGAAAAAGCTGATACACAAAGGGTCAAAGGAAGAGTGAATTTATCATCTTAGTGCAGAAACAACTAAAGCAAAAACCATAAAAGAGAAAATCAATACAAAACTATACCAAAGTCCTTTCAGAACAATAAACACAGAAACAAAAAACAACAAAATTAATCAAAAAAATCTTTCAAAACGTAAACCACCATCATTTCCATCTATTTAGCTTATTTGTGGGTAGGCAAACTCTTTGATTTTTCATTCCAAAAAAAAAAAAGAATTCTTTAATAGACCATGGCTTGATCTACTCAACACCCTTTGATCTTTACCCTCTCTAGTCTCTACCCACCGGTTCAATGTTCCAAACAAACAATTCACAACTTCACAATCAACGAAAGGTCCAAACAGAATCGCAAAAAAAAAAAAAAAACCGAAGAAATTCACAGTGGAATGAACTTACGGATAGATCTTCCCCTCCAATGCTTTTGAGCCACTGAGTGACAAACAGAGAAGTTGTATCTCCAAGAACCCTCTCTGTAGTTCCGAATTATGGGTTGGGAAAACAAAGATGATAAGAACAAATGGGGGAGAGAAAATGAGTTGATGGCGTTGTTGCGTAGTGGTGACTCACGTTCGTTTGTCGGGAAGTGCTGATATAAAGGAAGGTGGTAAGAAGACCGGAAAAAAGCTATTGCGGTAAACCAGCCGCCTACTTTTTGTTTGCTTTTGGATTTTTTTTATTTTTATTTTTTCCTTTATGTATATATCAATCAACCATTTTATAGAAATTTCTTATGTATTAATTATTATACGTAACGATATCGTTTTTTTTTTAATTATATCATAGGTGTTTTTTAAGCATGTTTTAACTATATGAGGTGCATTTAAATCCGTACCATACTGATTAATCCTTGTTCATACTTCATACCGAACTAGTCTAATTAACGATGTCATATATTTAATAAAATGATATAATATCTCAATAAGTCGATAGTGGTTTATTTTAATATAAATTATATCTATAATGAAAAAGTTTACACTATGGAGGAGGCATTTTGTTGATTATTATAATTTTGAAAGTTAGCAATGTCATTTTGAGAAAGAGTCGTTTATTTATTTTATTTATAGTAATTACTATTTTCACATGTGCGTTGCACGCGTTTCACGTGTGTTGCATATAATGGATTTGTGTAATTATACTATTATACTTTAAGTATAAAAATATATAAATAAATGTTATCATATTTATTGAGCTATTATTTACCATAATAATTATTAGATTGTAAAAGTAATAGCTTAGACGAGAAGTTGTAAAAATAGGATTTTCTTTTTATTAATTTTATAGATAAGTATCAGCGTAATTTTTAAATAGGAAAATGTATCTATTTATAATACCATTATGTACACCATATTACATGATTTTTTTTAAAATAACTTAGTAGTGTAAGTGTGAAATGTCATAGAAGAGATTTTAGATTTTATGAATATGGAGTAGATATTTAGTGCGCATATTTAATACTGAGTTAATATCCAATTTAGTGATTGATTATAGTGATTTTTTCTTGATTTAGTTCTAAATGATATTTTTGTGCTTAATTAGGTTCTTGTCTTTGATAGTCTTTTTCAAGTGAATCCTCTATTAAGATAGCTTAGTAATTTCACTTCTATTAATACTCAGTTTAGTCATCGATTATAGTAATTTTATCCAATTTAATCATTTATTCTAACAGATGAGGACTCAATTGGTAAAACGATCGAAATCGATAACCTAATTACGCATAAAAAATCGTTTAAGACTAAATTGAGAGAAACCACTATAGGTATTAACTCTTTAATACTCGTTTGTTTTATATGTACCAAAAAGATTTTTATGAAAAAATGAAAAAGAAATTATAAGAATTAGAAGTGAATTTTATATGATTTATTTAATGCTCACTCTAAATTAATGTTGCTTTTGACTATTTGAATGCCTTGACAAAGACTCCAAACTTATATATATTGTGCGAAAATTTTAAAAAAATTGACAAAAAAAATTTGTTTTCTTCTATACCCATACTAGTCTAAGATCCCCACAATCCACGTCTCTACGAGACTATGACCTCTTAATTCTCTTGATTTATTAAATCATTCACGTTTTTATTTATGTAAGTTGTCAAGTCACTTATTACGTATTTTTATCACATCTTTGACCATACTATTTTTTTCATCTTTTTATAATACAATTTATTCATTCTTAAACAAAAGTAATAACTCCCACCCACCATCATTTACCCACCATCATTTACTCAACACGTACAATTCAATGGATCTCAATACATTTACACTTACCTTGATCCGATTCATACTAATTTACTATCTTTTTGTCTTATGTGTTGACTCACAAATCACATATATCAACATAATCGAGTAACCTACAACAGATAAAGACAAACATTTTTTTAAAATAAGAATAGGTAAAAAAGAGTACTATTGTCAAAAAACTAACTTTCATATTTTTATATTACAATTTATTTTCTTTAAAAAAATTACAATTCTTAAAACAAAGTAATAATTCTCACCTACCATATTATATATAATTTACTAAACGCAATTCAGTGTATATCAAGAATTTACGCTTACCTTGATTTGATTCATACTAATTTACTAATATTTCATTTATTATTATATGTGTAAGCTCATAAATTATACCATGATCGACCCTTACAGTTTATTCATCCTTAGACTAAAGTATTAGCCCTCACCTACCCTACTACTATACAGCATTTACCCAACACAAGTCAATTTCTTTTTATTAATTCATCAATTATTTTATAGAAATTTTTGTATGTATTTTAGATAAAGATGTCATATATTTAATCAAATGATATAATATATTTCATTAGTGATTTAATAAAATCGTATAATATGAAGCATATTTATATATAGTGAAAATTTGTACACTATTGAAACGGTGTTATGTGAATGATTATAAATAGAAAGTGAATAATGCAATTTTTTTTTTGTAAATATCCATTTTTATTTAAAGTAATATATAGAGAAAATTATTAAATTGATCCCAAATTATACGCAACACAACAATTAGACCCATAAATTTTTAAATTTTAAAAAAATCCAAATACACACTTTAACTAGTCATTTTAAATCCAAATACACACCTTAACTAGTCATTTTGATACATCTAAGCTCATTAGTAACCCCAACGATTATACTGGTTAAATATAAGAAAAATTCTAGGGTTAATGCCACAAATGGTCCTCTGATTATTAAGCTAGTATTCCTTCTAGTCCTTGACTTTCAATTCGACCACAAATTGTTCTCTGACTTTTATTTTTGACCACAAATAATCTTTTGTTAAGATTTCTGTTAAATAGGTGTTAAATCTAGGGGTAATATCGTCAAATTGATTAATATTATTATGATTACTTCTTTTTGAGAATTATATGACACCATAATTAATTTCAAAAATTAATAAATATTAAGTTAATAAATATAATAACAAAATTGATGTGACAAATCACATAAATGAACAAATGAAATAAAATTTCATGATTAATGTTTGCAATTTGTACTTGATTAATTATATTAATTCAATGGTGACGACCTTCAGTTATGTCCCAAACAAAATGTTTGATCGATTAATGAAGTGTAAAAACTATTAATCAGCCATGTATGAACAATCATGAAAATTATGGAAACAAGGTTTAAAAAAATTCTTCCATTTAATCTGTTGGTTAAATTAAAAACAGATAGCTCTAATATTAAATTTTAATTTTGTACGCATAATTACGAGAATAATGTGTATTGTCTTTTTATTTAGGAGTATTTATATTTGTTAATTGTTTCAATTATGTTTAATTTGTTGGTGAAAAATTGTAAACATTTTTATTTTATGACAATTATATATTTCAATTTGACAATAATACCCCTAGATTTAACACCTATTTAACAGAAATTTTAATGGAGAACTATTTATGGTCAAAAATGAAAGTCAGAGGATCATTTGTGGTCGAATTAAAAATCGATGACTAAAAGGAGTACTAGTCAGAGGACCATTTGTGGTATTAACTCAAAATTCTATTTGACATTGACAAATAACTACTTTTTCAACTGCTTTCAGCAAGCAAGGCTCGAACCCACAACTTTTTATATAAAAATGTAACTTGGTGCCACTAGATCATAAGGTTTTAACTTTATTTCCTATTTGATTATCTAATTTTTCAATCAAATATCTTTTTTTTTTCCCAATGAATCCTTTTCATATTCTTTTTTCTTCAATGAACACAATAGCCACTTCCCACTTCTCACCTCCTCTGCCCTGCCACATCCCAATCACCACCTCTCTTATTCTCCAATCGGTTTACCATAGACTAGGATTCATATTGTACTATGAATCCTAATTCATGTGTTTTGTTTTATAACTTTTTTTATCTTGCGTTATGAAATTTTGTAACTTGTGAGTATGAATTTTGTACTTGAAATAAATTACTATCTCCGTTCCATTCTTGTTGTCTGATTCGTTTAACGAGGCTTGACTGGAGTTATTTTTATCCAATTTTTCATATAATATTAAGTATAGCATTAATATATAAAATTTATATATTTAGAAACTATATTAAAAGTACTATTAAACACAAAAAAAATTAAATTTAAAAATAGTAAAAAATTACTAAAGAAAATAAGCAATGAAGAAAGAGTTGGTTTGAGAAATGAATAATAAATAGGACAGGTAAAATGTGACAGAGGGAGTAGTAATTATGTTTATGTTATGAATTTATGTGTCTTGCGTTATGAAATTTTGTGTCTATGAACACAAATTATGTATCTAAATCATATTTGAAAAATAAGTAAATATATAACATGTGTATGTGTCTTGTGTTATGATTTTTTGTGTCTTGTATTATAAAATTCTGTACCTTAATTACGAGTATGAATTCTATATATCGTATTTTCAATTCAGTTGGGTCCATAATACTATGTTATGCATGTGTATTGTGTTGTGATTTTTTATATTTTATGTTATGAAATTTTGTACCTTAGCTTACGACTATTAATTATATACTTCGTTGTTTCATTTCATGGTCCATAATACTATGTGAACATTGGTCCATGATATAAATTGCCCTTATTCTCATTGACATGCCACCTCTTTCAGTTTGGACCGGATCTTAAGGAGGCCACCCTACCTGGCTACGGCAAATTATTGTGTGGATTATGGTCCACATAACTGTGTGAACCATGAATGTAATATATATTTTTAATATACTGAAAGTAGATTATTTGTGTACTGAATGTTCATTATTTGATAATATATATAAAAAAAATCATGTACTTTCAAATAATGTACTTGTATTATATTAAAAATGTACTTTTTATTTATAGTTCACACAAATGTGTAGACCATGGTCCATAGAATAATGATTGCCTAACTACCATAGCAACCAAGAACTATACACACACACACACACATTATACACACACACACACTTAAATTAATGTCCAATATTAAAATTAAAACAAGTAAATATTTAATATAATTTTTAAATATCAAAGTTAATTAATATAAAATAAAAATGATTATTTTCAATATAATTAAAATGAGGATTTTCAACTTGCTTGTAAAAAAAGTAGTAATAAAGATGAGTATTGTGGCCGATAATTATAATCGAGAATAAAAATTATGTCCTAACAATTTGCATATTAAAGTAAATTAAGTCTTCTTAACGTGGTATTGATGAGTTAGTAAAATTTAACTTATTTTTGTTTAAAAGTGACATGATTATTAAAGACTTATTAATGTTGTTGAAGAATACTCCCTCCGTCTCATTTTACATGTCTGGTTCGGTTAACGAGCCTTGACTAAATTGATTTTTAATTCAATTCTTTATAATATTAAATTTAGTATTAATATACAAAATGTATATATTTAGAAATTACACAAAAGTACTATTAAACACAAAAAAATAAAATTTAAAAATAAGTAAAAAATAATAATAATAATAATAATAATAATAAAGAAAATAAACAAAGAAGAAAGAGTTTGTTTGACCAATGAATAGTAAGTATGACAAATAAAATGGGACAGAGGAAGTAATTAAGAAGTTATGCAATGAAACTATAGTGTATGGATTTATAAGTTTTTCTTGTATATGATTGTGACATCAATAATTGCCATTATATGTGACATATTCATCTTGTAAAATCTTATTGATATTTTTAAATATTAATTTTTTCTTAATAAGATTGATTTGATAATGAAATTTTTGCATTTAAATTTTTAAAGTACAGAGAAATTTTGTCTCATACATAGTAGATCAACTTGTAATAAAATGTACATTTTAATTAAAATAATATAAATAGAGTAAAAAAAATAGCTTTCACTTTTTTTACTAGTTGAAAGAAACAAATCAAATTAACTAAATAGTATTATAAATTATTACTGCAAAGAGGAAAATAGTTGCAAAAAAATAGAAAAATAAAAATAAAATAAAAATGACATGAGTTTCATTTTGTATTATTATTATTATTATTATTATTATTATTATTATTATTATTATTATTATTATTATTATTATTATTATTATTATTTTCTTCTATGCCCATACCATTTTTGGCATCCCGACAACCCACACCTCTACGAGACTACAACACTCACCTAACTCTCTCTGGATAAATTTACAATCTTATATTGATTATCACATCATAAATGTTTTTTTTTTTATGTAAGTTATCAACTCACTTCTTTTGACGCATTACATATATTTGTCACATCTTTGAACATATTATATTTTTGAATTAATTTCATTTTTGGTCATAGATTTATAGGTGACAGTTAACTTTTAGTCTTTTTTATTAGAATATTTACATTTGGTCCTAGTATTATTGTGACATGATATTTTTGGTCCTCCGTCAACAAAATCATTGAAATATCGTTATATACAAAGGCATTTCGGTCATTTTTATACAAATTGAGTTGATCCTATTATATTTGTATGTTTATTTGTTTGAAAAAAAATTATAATTGAAGACCGAAATGTCTTCGTATTTAACGACATTATAACTGTTTTATTAATAAAGGACCAATAATGGTCTTGTCACAATAATACTAAGACCAAATGTGGATGTTCTAATAAAAATGGACTAAAAATAGACTACCACCTATAATTAAATCCATGACCAAAAATAGAATTAACTATTATTTTTTTTTTTCATAATTTTATATTTTAATTAGTGTATTCAATCTTAAACTAACGTAATAACTCTCACCCACCCTCTATATTATACATCATTTACTCAACACAATTCAATGTATCCCAAGATATTTACACTTACCTCCATCTAGTTCACACTAATTTACTATAATTAATCTTCATCTTATCTTACCGCATGTGTCAACTAACAAATTACAACACAATTGACAATATATGGAGTAAAATTAAACATTGTTTTCCCTTATATTTTTATATTACAATTTAGAATTAATTATATTTTTGTCCTAGATTTATATGTGATAGTTCACTTTTAGTCCTTTTTTATCAGAACATTTACATTTGATCCTAGTATTATTGTGACATAATCATTTTTGACCCCCGTTAGAAAAATCGTTGAACTGTCGTAAAATACAAAGACATTTCAATCATTTTTATACAAAGTGAGTTGACCCTGCTATATTTTTATGTTTATTATTGTGAAAAAATTTATAACTGAAGACCGAATGCCTTTGTATTTAGCAGCATTACAACTGCTTTGTTGATAGAGGACAAAAAATGATCATGTCACAATAATACTAGGACCAAATATAGATATTCTAATAAAAATGGACTAAAAATAAATTGTCACATATAAATCTAGGATAAAAAATTAACTCTTACAATTTGTTTCCCCATTATTCATTCATAAACTAAGAGGTCATTTTGCTAGTTAGAACGTAGAAGGTTTGAAACTATTTTGAGAATTTAAAATGAAGGAAATTAAAGTCATTTCCATTTTTGGTGTGAATTTTGACTTTAGAAAATTTAAGTCAATGAAGAATGTGATTTTTAGAAATTAAGAAAAGTAAATCCAACTTTGGGGTCCAATTCTTTTTTCTGAGTAACATGGAATGTGTAAATTTTAACCTCACAGAGTCACATAAGTAAATCCAACTTATTTCTTATTTTATCATTCTATGTATAATAAAAGAAAGAAAAACAGTGAAACCATGTGTAACAAAAGAAAGATAATACTCCCTCCGTCCCATTTTATGTGTCGGGTTCGGTTAACGAGGCTTGACTGAAGTTATTTTTAATCCAATTTTTCATAATATTAATTTTTGTATTAATATACAAAATTTATATATTTAGAAACTACACTAAAAGTACTATTAAACACAAAAAATCAAATTTAAAAATAAGTAAAAAATACTAAAGAAAACAAACAAAAAAGAAAGAGTTGTTTTGACCAATGAATAGTAAGTAGGACAGATAAAATGGGACAGAGGGAGTATATAATAGTGAAAACCCTCCAATATAATCCTTCATAGCAATTACAGTAAATTATTATTATTATTATTTTTATTTTGTATACATGAAAGTGACTGATGAAATTTTTAACAAAAATGACATTTAAATGCTATTTTGTGGCATAAATATATGTGAGGTTCACTTTTAATTTGGGTCGAGTCAAATTGGATTCAAATTTTTCGTATTGAGACAAAGAAATTGATATATTGTACGTTCAAAATGAATAATAGGTGAATGAGAAATTGATTCTTAAAGTAGACTCATATAAGTTGGAAAATGGGATGGGAAGGCTTGGAATAAGCCTTTGTCCACATTGAAATGAGAAGTAGGTTTGCACTAGTATATATACAATTTCATTTTAAAAAGAATTTTAATTGTATATCATAACAACTCTCTTTCTTTCGCGCTAGCTATTGATTCGAGGACATCAAAACATTGATTTTTCTCTCAAGGCAATCTTTTCTAAGGTCTAATTGTTATCCGTAAGTCTTGTTTTGACCGCGGGAAGGTTAACTTTGCAAAAGTGCTTATTTGGTTGGTAAAAATAGGACTTCTTACTCCAAGCCTACCCTACCCTACCTGAAAAAAGTTTCAGCTATTGATTCCGCCTCTTGTCTATACTACTAGTCTTCTCGCTACCTACTAGAAAAATCCCTTCTATACTGTAAGTGCACAAATGATGCACATTAGAATTGGCTTAATTATTTGACAAACTTTAGGATAGTTTATTTTATTTTTATAATAAGTTAGGTTGATGTTTTCAATGCTCATTATGCTCCTCGATCCTAACAAAGTCTGTTTTGTTTTATCAAGATTTATGGGTTGGTTTTAAAATGAGTGGACATTATCTTTTCAAGGGAGAATATTAAGCTAATGGTTGGGAAAGGTTGTTGCGTGACTTACTATATAAAGGAAGGGTTATGAAGCTTCATTTAACAACTTTACAAGTGAGAATTTAGAGATATATTGATCTAAAGAGTTTCCTGACACTGTTCCAGCAGAATCTGTGTTCTTTCTACTTAGTTCCTTGTTCATGACCTGGTGCTGATTCAGCGTGTTGAGGCTACACGAATCCAATCACTTGAAGATGTTTTGAAGATTGTTTGATGAATGTTGATGTAGTAGGTTTTGGACCTTGTGTATGTTTAGCATTTCATCTCCCTGTAATCTTGGCAAACATCTAGTGGATTGGGCTGTCGTGAGTGCTCCGCAGATGTAGGAGATTTGGCTCCGAACTGCGTAATCATTTGCTGTATCCTGGTTTTACTTTCTTTATCTTTTATCTTTTTATGTTTAAATCAAACTAATTAAAGGTTAAGATAATCTATTTTAAAATTAAGTAGAACTTTAAGGTTTTGTACATTCAAGATCCACGATTACAATTTCATATACTACTCAACAGAAGCCAAAATTCCATCAAGATAGATTGAATCGATGACCTATACTTCCACTAAAGGCACAAGGGAATCAAGGGTTTAAGAACACAGAATAGAGGAAATGCACTTCCGAAAAATTTGAAGTGTAATTCATTTTATCCTAGAAGATTGACAATACTACAACGCTCCTAGCACCATCGGAGATTGCGAATCGGTTTTAAGTGTGTGTTACACAAGACTTGAATTTTCTTGTTTCGTTCTTTCTTCCACTGGTTTATATTTTCTAAAATTTGAACCCTTAATTTTTATTTATTTTATAAATAAAATTGTTTTATTGACTTATTCATCCATACAATCTTAAAATTTATATTTTTGAATGAGTCACTGGCTTCCACTAATAATGTTGAAAGTGGAAATGCGAATGTTACTTGTGGTACACATTCAGATATCGGTGCGCCGGTTATCGTTGGCATGCAAGGGGTAATCCCTATGGTGTAGGTGCCTATGAAAGTACCATTTGGTTCAGCTAAAAGGCCTAGGAAATTCAATGAGTTGAATTTCAAAAGGTGGCAACAGAAAATGTTGTTTTACCTTGCGACTCTCGGCTTGACATGATTCTTAACCGAGACGTACAGTTCCTAGCTGACAACAGGAACATGAATCTAACCCTCAAACCGTTAGCGAAATAGAGGCTTAGGAAATTTTTGATTTCCTATGCCGAAACTATGCTTAGAATGGTTTCTATGACTTGTATAATGTATATTATAAACTGAAAACAACTAAAGAACTGTGGGAATCTTTGGACTTGAGGTATAAAAGTGAAAACGTTGGGGCAAAGAAATTTGTCGTTAGTCGATTCGTTGATTACAAGATGGTGGATTTCAAGACTGTCCTGAGTCAAGTTGAAGAGATCTAGATGATCTTCAACGAGATGCTCGACGAAGGAATGATCGTGAGTGAAGCCTTTCAAGTGGCATCTATTATCCATGTGTTGCCTCCGAGCTAGAAGGATTTCAAAAATAACGAGAAGCAATTCCACCAAAAAATGTTTCAATTTTGCATGGTAATATGGGTCACAAGTCGGCCTATTCTTAGAGGAAGCATAATAATAATTGTTACTCTAATGTGATGTAGGCTAATCAAAAAGAGTCTGAAATCATCCTCTCGACAACGGTAACCGAGGTAAAATTGGTTGGTTCAAACCAAATGGAATGGTTCATTGATACCGGTGCGACCCTGTAAATTATTCACTGCCTTCGAAATGACTAATCATGATAAGGTATGGATGAGGAGTTTTGCTTAGTCTGTTGTGGAAGGCATGAACAAGGTAGTTCTCAAGAAGACGTTTCGGAAAAAACTGACGCTGAACAACGTTTTGTTACTTTTGTATGTTCTAGATCATTGTTGAACAAGAATGGCTTTTAGATGATTTTTGAGTCAGATAAGGTTGTTTTATCTAGATCTGGGATGTATGCAAGTAAGGTTAATGTACTAGATGGGCTTTTTAAGCTCGATGTAATAATTGCAAGGTTTATAACGTGTTATTCAATTCCTTCTAAACACTAACAATTTATATATATAATAATTATAAAAAAAATGTTAAATCTAATACATATTTAATTTATGTCCTCATTTTAATTGCATCATAAGCATATAAATTAAATTTCTTTTGAACTGTTAGCCAATTTCACAACACAATCATATTTATAAAAAAAAAATCAATTTATATATGTAAAATACTTTAAAATAATTAAAATAAATATATATATATATATATATATATATATATATATATATATATATATATATATATATATATATATCAGCAATCAGCAGACCATTGTTACGCATGCAAAATCCATAATTTCTACCACCTATTACATCGTTTTGTTGAGTTCATAAGTTTATTTGAAAATTTGTTTAGTTGAAGGGTTATATTGCACAATATAATCTAATTTGAGAATTATTTGACCTTTTTCATTTAGGGTGTGTTTAAAAATCAGATAAAGAATTTCTTGAAAATGAGTCATTTTACAAAAAACATTTTACTTTTCGGTGTTTGATTGGTTGTATTCCGAGAAACTGTCTTGATGTGTTTAGTTAATTTTCTGAAAAATGAGTAGAATTGTATAATTAAATATTTTAATTGTTTATTTTAACTATAAAAATATTTACAATAATATTAAAAATAATTTTATTTATTAAAAACTTTTTAAAAAAATGATGGTTTCATATGGAAACCAGAGTAATATTTTTCGTCGGAAACCAGAGCACCAGAGAACTGCTCTAGCGAAATGATTTCCGCTGGAAACTAGAGAACTGCTATGATTTTCTACGGAAACTAGTCCGCCAAAAATGAGAGCAGGACGTAGTTTTGGCGGAAGCCCTCCGTGTCGATGTAGCATTGGTCTGGAAAAATGACTTCCATCAAAACTTGGTGAAAGTCATTTTTCCCCAAAACACCATTGTTTCAATTTCCCAATCAACAAAATTTTTTTGTTAACTTGATTTCCCAGACACATTCAAACACTACAAACCCACACCCTTAGTATATATGTTAAAAGACTCAAAAAGAACAAGCTAATATAATGATGTTTTGAAAGTATAACGTATTTATATTAATCTTTCACTATTTTCTTTTTTGAAAGCAAAAGAAAATAACAAAAACTTGTGTGAGACAGGTAACTTGATTTTCTAGACACATTCAAACACTAGAAACCCACACGCTTAATATATATTGTTGGTTTTATGACTACGGGGTAGTCAGTCGGCAGGCCAACACAACCGTAAAATCAACTGATATCGTACAGAATATTTGAACAGTATCGTAAAGATAGAACAATAATGGTTTTATGAACAATACACCAGGAAAATAGCCATTAGAAGAGAGAGGTGAGTCACAAACGGACTACTTAAATACCAAGTCTCATCCAAAGATTTTCCTATACATGTAAGGTCACTCTACCAAGATTGATTCTTTCCTACACGATATGAACAAAAATAACAGTTGATAATAGGAGAGAATAATAGAGAATAATAGAAAGCAATTGTAAGAGACAAAGATTTACGTGAAAAACCCCAAGAGGGTAAAAACCACGGGCAAGGCTAAAGGTGTTTCACTATAAGGAAATTATTACAACTCTTCTTTCGGTGTAACAAAGAGAAAACAATGGAGAATTTCTCTCTTGCTAAGGAAAGAAAGAGCAACTACTAAAGGAGAGATGTGAATGATTTTGGGATGATGAGAATGATACATTGGTAGGGTATTTATAGGTGGAGTTTAGGGTTCAATCTCGTAAATAACATAAAATTTGGGGTGTGAAATGTGATTTTCTACCCAATAATTTCAATATTAAAATATGATTATCTCTTCCTTGATCAGCCATCATCTTGTCTAATTGTCTTCCACTTGCACCACTTTTTCAATAATTTGCCATCAACTTGATATATAATATATTATCACACTATTGGTGAAAATGGGATGTCCTTGTCTTGTCCTTCCTTTTTGGCCATCATGAAGTCCGTGGATGGCTTTGTGATCTTCATGAAGTTTATAGCCCTTTGAATTATCTTTCCACCAGTTCAAGAATCTCTCAATTTGGATATTCCTACAGTGAAATATGATTTAAATATTAACAGTCGCCAAGTAGGGTGAGAAATAGCATACCCCTGCCTTCTATGCTGTTTTTGGTCATCTTATCTTCAGATATACACTCTGGGTAACATAAGAGTTGTAGCCCTTTGAGTCTTCTTTCTAATGTCACCGAAATCGCCTGATTCGGATATTCCCACGCCGAGATATGACCAAAGTACTGAATCCCGACAAGTTGGGCGGGAAATAATACTTTATGCTATTTTACCCAATTCATTCTTACATAATTGTATTTCTCCAACTTTAATTGAGCTACTTATACGAATTGGATGGTTATTTGCACTTTGGGCCTTCGCCAAGCTCCTAATCAAATCGAACCAATACATCATTCTGGGCCGATGGGCTAGGCCCAAGTATCTCACCCAACATATATGTTAAAAGACTCAAAAAGAACAAGCAAATATAATGATGTTTTGAAAGTATAACGTGTTTATATTAATCTTTCACTATTTTCTTTTTTGAAAGCAAAAGAAAATGACAAAAACTTGTGTGAGACGGGGCGGGTCAAGATACACATGTAATATGTATATGCACAAATGTTATACTTATGTGCTCAAATTTAATACTAATCAAGAATAAAATTTTTGTTACTTATAATGGTAAATATAATATTTTTAAGGGAAAATGCAACTTTTACATTTCGATTTAAAAGTATTACATTTTTCCTCAAAAGTATTATATTTTTCTTTATAAGTAAAGGGCACTTATCAACATTACTTATTATTAAAAATATATTACTTTTTCTCTTATAAGTAACAAAAATTGTATTCTTGATTAGTATTATATTTGAGCATATAAGTATGACATTTGCATGTTGCTTCGATCCGACCCAACTGTTCTCACGAATAAAGATTCGTGAGACGGTCTCACACAAGTGTGACTTAAAGAAAATTAATTAACTTCATTCACATATCAAATCAAGCTTCAAAATATCAACAATAATCATTTGTGGATAACATTTTTCACTATTTTATTACTTCACATCTATGGTTATGATGTTTTGGAAGAAATAGTGACATTTTTTTAATAAATAAAGTGATGGTTATTTATAAATACATCACTATTTTTTTTACACCTACAATGAAAAAAAACATGAAAATAATTACAGAAAATTTTAACATCACACCTGATGTTTGGAACTGGATCCACCATAAATCGGATATGGAGGTACAGAACGGGGATAGAAAATTAGTAATATTATTAACTCGGGGCGCTAGGCCCAAAAGAGTGCATACAAAACCCGAGATACAATAGGACTCGAACCTTGGCATGCCAGTAAGAGAACCAATGGACCAGAAGACATTTGGTGAGCTACCCTTCAGTAGCTAAGATCTTATCTTTATTTTGTAGTATCTGTTCATAGCTACTGAAGCACAATGAGTCAACAGTTGACTCCACTGAGGCTCGAACCCACTCCCACCATCCATGTGGGAGTGTAAATCAGGTGCCATTAGACCACAAGGTCTTTGGCAGCTTCCTTCTTCACTTAGTCCAATACATTCTCATTATTCTTATAGGGCCAACAGCTCACCCATAAAGATGGACACCCTGCTTGAGCGGTTGCGCCAATAAAATGGACCCTCGGAGTCTCATGTCCCCATCAACACCAATACAATCCATTATTAAGAGTAAATGAAGGACTCCATAAAAGTATTAAATATGTATGAAGGCCAATTGCCGTTCTTTTTTGTTTCAATCTGGCCAGAACTTTGTTTCTTAGTTGGGCCGGTCTAGTGTGAACAGAAATTAATTTGAGTATGGTACGATTTTAAAGGTGTTTCCTACCAATCATTATTGCATGGACCATGGTCCACACAACTGTGTGGACCATAAATAAAAAGTACATTTTTAATATACTAAAAGTACATTATTTTTGTACATAAAGTACATTATTTTAGAGTACATTATTTTAGTACTGAAGGTGCATTATTTTATATATACTATCAAATAATGTACCTTCAGTACAAAAATAATGTACTTTTAGTATAATAAAAATGTACTTTTTATTTTTGGTCCACACAGTTGTGTGAACCATGGTCCATGCAATAATTTACCGTTTCCTACCGTTAGGGTCTACTCAAAACACATTGTGGTCTAACAAAAAAATCCATTATTAATATTACACAACTTTTTGAAAAGTTACTAAAAATTCATATTAATTTCTGGCATGACTTTTACCCAGACCAAGCCAAGTAGAAATATGTCTTTTGATCTCTGGCATATCTGCAGAATGATGCCTTTTGGGGAGCTGAGTATCATGCATATAATATGTATATGAGTTCTATTATATTGACTTTGAAATTTTACTACATACCTAAATTTTACTTTATGATGTGATGGATATTGATAAGTTACTTTTTTTCATGTGAATTTTAATATAAGTATCTACATCAAAATTTTATATAGGAGTAAAAGTTAGGAGTAGAAAATAAAAGAACACATATGGGCTGTTTACTAACTGGAAAATTTTATCCAGTTTTCTAGAAATTTAAAAAATTTGAGAACAGAAAACAGAAAACATATTTACTAGCACAGTTTTTCATTTTGAAAACAAAAAAACAAATTTTCTATTTTCTATTTTCTAGAAAACTGAAACACTATTAAAAATTGTTTTCTAAATGAAAATAGAATCAGTTATCATATATTAAAAACAACATTTTCCTATATGTTCAATTTTATTTTTTATTTTTTCCAATTCTGACTTCTCACATTTTACAAGAAATTATCTCATTGGGAATACCTCTGTTAGATTAAAATAGTTAAAATAATGATAAATAAATTATAATAATTAAACAATTTTAATCACAATGCTCTTATTGTACTTTTACTGTTTTAGTTGAAAAGTTTTACAATAAAAAGATGAGCTACTCCAATTACTTTAATCATAATCCATTTAAATAGTCTATTAAATAATGACTGTATTGATAAACAGTTCTGGCTGTTTTTATAAACACTTAAAAAAATGACATTTTTTCTTTTTCTTTTTTTTTTTTTTGTTTTTTATCTTAAAAAAAATGAAGAATTACTTCTGTTTGTCATTTCGTGCCACTAGACCATAAGGTCATTAGCTGTCTTTTTATTTTTAAAACAAAAACAAAAACCAAAAAAAAAAAAAACAAAAAAAACAAAATAGACAGGGCATTTTTGTCAAATATATCTTCTTCTTCTTTTTTTCATAACTAACTAAATTGTTATGACCGAATTACTCTTTAACTTTTTCATTTTTATAAAGAAGCATTGTGGGTACAGAGTACAGACAGTATAATATTTTCCTTTTTTTAAAAAAAAAAAGATAATTCACAAATTCAAATAGTTGTGTTTAACAAAACTTTTAAATATATAAATTTATTTCTAAAAATTAAATTAAATATTATAAAAATTAAATTATAAGTAATTTGAATTAAATCTAATTATCAAATATTATTATTTATTTTGAGTGGGGGAGAGTTTTTTTTTTTTTTTTAAGTAAATTTCACTTTCAGTTATCGACTTTTATGGTATTGTAACATTTAGTCTTACTTTTTCGATTTAGTCATATTACATCATTGATTTTTATTTGATTGTCACAATTAGTCTATATTCTAAATTTTTGTCATTCTATTATTTAATAAATATAAATAAAATATTATTTTATCATTCACTTAAAATAGTTTACAAGAGTGAGAATTTACATGTTGAGACTTGGGACAAGAGCTTTGAATATAAAATTATATATTATTCCTCTTGATTAAATTGTGAAATGAAAAAAATTAAATTTAGAATTAATTGTTGTAAATAAATAAAAATTAATACTCCATAATATAATGAAACAATATTAAAAATGGGTGGTCACATGATCGAACTCCGTTAGTGGGACATTAATTTTTTGAGCTAAAAAAGATTAAAAAGTATAAAATAGATACAATCTTGTAAAGAATCATAAGTATTTCAAAAAAAAAAAATTAAATATCACAATACTTAATAGTTGAATACTAAAAGTGGGAGCTAATATCCAATATAGTCATCGACTATAGTGGTTTTACTCAATTTAATCCTAAATAACTTTTTGTGCTCAATTTAGTCCTCGACTTTGATGGTTTTACCCAATTTAGTCCTTTGTTAAAAATTCTGTTAGTGGATGGTTAGAAATAGGGTCCTAATGGTAATTTCTCATCATTCATCCCATTTTGTGATAATTCATTCTTCTTCCCCTTATTAAGATTCAAGTAGAATGTAAATTTTCGTACCAAATCAACTTCAACCCTAAATAAATAAATACAGAGCAAATAAATATTTGGTTATGATAATTTACATTTCTGCGTGGATCTTAATAAGGGGAAGAAGAAAGAATCATCCTAAATGGGATAAAGGATGAGAAATTACCATTAGGACCCTATTTCTAACCGTCCACTAACAAAATTTTTAATAAAGGACTAAATTGAGTAAAACCATCAAAGTCGAGGACTAGATTGAGTACAAAAAGTCATTTAAGACTAAATTGAGTAAAAGAGTTAATTCAAGCAATGGTCCCCCGACTATGTTGATTTTCTAAAATTGGTCCTCGTCTTTTAATTTGGACAATTTTAACACTTGACTATCAAATCCTTTCCAATGTTGGTCATTCCGTTACAAGCTTGTTAAGTGGACGTTAAATAGAAGGACCAACATTGGAACGAATTTGATAGTCAAGTGTTAAAATTGTCCAAATTAAAAGACGAGTACCAATTTTGAAAAATTAACATAGTCAGGGGACCATTGCTGGAATTAACTCTTGAGTAAAACTACTATAGTCGAGGACTATATTGAGTATTAACTCGTAAAAGTGGAATTAACTTTTTTTCTCGTTGAATTACATAATATGACTGAGTGAACTTGTTGATTGGGATATGTAGCCGCCTTTGTCGATTCTATATTCTTTCATCCCCACTTGCAATATTAATTTATTAAATTATTTATTAACTAATTATTTAATAATTATTTTTATTTCCAAAGTCACATGCAGGATGTCAATTTTATAATACCAAAAAGTGGGCCCACCATATAGACTTCTTAGTTTATCGTCTTCTGCAAGAGAATAAATCCTATTACTTTTGGGCCACTTGATATTTAGCCCAAATTTTTGGAGTCCAATTATTATTATTATTATTATTATTATTATTATTATTATATATTATATTGGTAAGATCAAATGAGAACATAGTCCTCCTATAAAAAGTAAGGATTGATCTCATCCATCCATCATAGTTCATCAATGGTTGAGATTTAGTTAAAAAAAAAACACGAGGCTAATTTTATAATTATTGAAAACTTTTAGGAGCAATGTTCATTTTATAATTATTCCAAACTTGAAAGCTTAATAATTATAAGATCTTAGTTTTTTTTTTTTGGATGACGAGGGAAACCTACAAACCTTTCGATTGTGAATAACTTCCGTCTTGTGACCTTAGTCGATAAAGGACTACAATGAAGCAAATCAGCCTAGGTTATTCATAGCTGACCGGCTCAAACCAAGGAGAAAAGGATTTGAAGTTGTGATCTTGTAGGACTGTTGTTATCCCCAAGATCCTAGCTATCCTCTGATGCAGTGAGAGAGAAATGAAAAATTGTAGTGACATTTTTATAATTAATCCGACATACTAGACAAAGAACTTCATGGTGGATTCATTGTTATATTATAGTGCATCCAACTTGAATATACGTTTAAAAAGTATAAATACATTGTCATATATATGAAACTTTTTCTACAGTGACAAATGACATTGGTGTGGTGTGTTACATTTAGTATAATTGTGCAAGTGTAGCTAGTTGTATTAGGTATTACAACCTCCTACACTAATGTTTGTATTAGGTTTAACATATATAATACCAATGTCGATTATATTGGTACCATAGAAATTTTATATACGTAAAATTTGACATACGTGATATATGAAGGGTGGATAATTTAGAAATTTGAAAAATAATTTTTGAAAATTATTTTTTGAGTTTTCCGTGTTTGACAAGGGATAAAATATTAAAGTTAATATAAATTAATTTCCGGTAAAAAAAATAAAGTCATTTTTTTTTTGGAAAATAACTTCCCTTTTTTGGGAAGTCATTTTTCATGCAAAGAAAAAGCTCTTGGGCGGTAAGATGGGAATGCAACCACGGGTTGTTAGGGCTGTCAAAGTGGGCCGGAACCCGAAGACTAGTCTGCACTCGACCCGCAGTGGATTAGGTTAGTGCTACAAAAAATTTGACCCGCAAAAGAACAAGCTTAGCTGGCCTGTCCCGCGACCCACAGGCCGGCTAGGCCACACATATATATATATATATATATATATATATATATATATATATATATATATATATATATATATATATATATATATAGAGTAAGATTTGAGCCGTCGATCAAATCTAGATCAACGCACTACAAGAATGAATACATTTAGTGACAAATTTTTTGTGACAAATCGTAATTTAGTCACAAATAATATCATTTTTGTGACCAAAAAAATAATTCGACACTATTGTGTGGAATAATTGTGATAACATTTTTTTGGTCACAGATAATATGGTAATTGTGACAAGTAAGTATTTGTTACGCATAAGTTGTCACTATTACTAGAATAATAGTGTCGTAATATACGTTGTCACTATTTGTTCTCACTAAATGTATGTGCATTTTGGCGTCATTATAATTATGGTGGGAACGAATATAATTGTGACAAAATATAATGTTGACACAAATTTTTGTACTTTTTGTGACAAATAGTTGTTGGTCACTATTGTTTATAATATTTGTGACAACGTTTTTTGTCAATAAAAATACAATTAGTTAGTACCATTAGAAATGAGAAGCAATTGTGAGAAAAAAATATTATTGTCACTAATATTGCCATTTTTTGTGATAAAATTGTTACAAATATTTGTGACGCTCTATAATTTCGTAACAAATATTACTAAATTGTGACAATAATTGTGTTGATTTCAAGTTTTGTCATTAATTTATGATAATTGTGACGAGTAATTAGTTGTTACAATGACTTTGTCACTATAATTAAATAGATGAATATTGTGTGAAGTTATGTTGTAATCAATGTTTGTCACTTAAATTGCATTTAAGTTGGTGTCAAGTAATTTGGTGCGAATTAGGTATTAAATATTATGGTCACTTAAAATGCAACCAGTTAGTGCCTCATAAAGTGATTGTAATTTTAAAAATACATTTTATAATCACTCATTTTTAAACATTTTTTTTTTGTGACAAATAAGTTCACTATCACTTATTTTACTAATTTATCACATCAATTTTTGGAAATAAAAATGTATATGTTTAGTACCAACAATATATTTCAAAAAGGTTTATTAAAATTAACCATTCAAACTCAAAATATAAAAAGTAAAGAATTCAAAAGTTAAATACAAATTCATATAATACTCAATCATCATCATCAGTTCATCACCAGCTTCCTCATCTTCAATTGTTGAAATCTCATCATCATCACTAATAAAAACATCTCTATCACTATCAATTTCATCTTCTTCAATAGAAATCATGAGGCTTTGTCTTGACAACAACTTACCAATTAGACTCCTTAATATCGCTTACATATACTTGCTTAGCTTGAGAAGTTAAAATACATGAGTCATCAGTTTTCAACTGCCATGTAATAATGACCATAGGAAACCCAAATTTGTCGACTTTGAATCCAATGACTATCCTAAGTTTGATTCAAAAGTAAGCGAATTAATCAGATCACTACTTTAACGACATTAGCCTATAATTTGTACATTAAGAGCTATCCACTGTAGTACAATTTTTACAATATGCTCGTATCAAATATATAATAAAAAATAAATATATGTAATAAACATTTGGTTAATTAGACCAATTAATCGAATTAGTTAAATTATAATTTAATTTGGTTGATTAGGTAACAATCAAATTATTAAACAAGTTTAGTCTTTTTGTTATTTATATACATTACTAAAAAACTAATTATTTAAAATATTAGGTATAGTTAAATATTCCTTATTGTTATCTATTATTCTTTTAGTAATTATTTAGTAAATTTGGAAAGTAAATGATAAAAAGATATTTGTGCCCATTTTTAAAGAGAAAATCGGTGCCTCTTTTTGTTTATTTATCTAAATTTGTTAAGTTTATTATTGAAAAGGTATTTTAGTATTCTGTTAACCATACAGCAACAACAAATCAGTATAAAATCATTTGTTGATAAAGTCTCCATATATTGGTGCGTTACTCCCCTTTGGTCTCTCTTTAGCTTATTCTCCATTCACGCACATAATCCTAAGCAAACAATCCGCGGTGTATTCGAAGTTCTTTTTCGGCAGAGCAATGGCGAAAAAGAAATTGACGGTATATATATACTACGGACACGTATTTGTTTTTGTTTTTGGTATTCACTGTAGTACATACTTGTTTTAATTTTGAGCCTGCCTATGAGTGTTATATATGTGTGTGTATTACTTGTAAATTCAGATAGGCATATTGGCTATGTGTGTATGTACATATATAGTTTATATATTAGTGTGTTTGACATATAGTGTGTTTTGGTGTGGTTTATAATCGTTTTGTATTTAACATTTTTTGGTAGACAAATTTCTATGTTTTTTTTTTATTAATAATCTTATTTCAATCTATACATTTTAATCTTGATTTATTAATAACTCAATTGCATTTATTTATATGTGTAGACTGGTCAAGCTTAAAAGACTCAAGATCATGACGAGCCTCATAACAATGAGGTTTCTAATCAGCAACTCAACGGAATAGTTGAAACATCAAACTTTTCACATATAGTAGAAGAATATTTTATTGGTTGAACAGGAGATGTGATATTTTATTGGTTTAAAATTTAATTTTCTTTTTATTTATAATATTGTATACTTTAATATTATTTTTTTTTAAATTTTACTGTAGGAAACGAAAATATTAAAATCGCACAAGCAGATTTAGAGAAACAAGTTGCTGAAATCAAGCAATTTTTTTCTATCTTAGCAAGCAATCAAGGGCTTCCAAATATGCTAAGCAATTCGTCTGCATCAACTACCTCAAGTGAAGAATAATCAAGCCATTTTATTTTAAATTTTTTTATTTAGATTCTGTTGTATTTCTTACAACATATATTTGTTAGACAATGATGTCTTTTTTTAAATATATATTTTTAAATTTGACGAGTAACATTTGTTGAAGTAATTATTTTATTCCAGATAAATAATTAAATTAAAACATTTAATTTTGACAAGATTTAGAAATAAATAATTTTATATTGTGTGTATTTGAATTGGCTAGTACGTATTATTTGGAAAAAAATTGTGACCAAGTAATGATCACTTATAAAAACATTAAGATTGACAATAGTGACACTATTTCAAAGTTTAGCGACACAAATTCTGTCACTAATTTTCAGTCACAAATAAATACAACATCTGTCACCATGTTTGTTGTCACAATAAAGTAATTATTTGTTACCACTTTTTAGGTCACTGATAATCATTTTTGCATCAAGAACACTTCTCACAAATAAGTACAACTATTGTGACTAAAGTGTTATCACAATAACATAATTAATTGCAACGATTTTAGTTGTCACTAGATCAATTTTTTGTAATAACATATTTGGTCACAAATTGTACATTTATTGTGACCACTATTGTTATCACTCAAATATTACTTTTAGTTACGTAAACATTGTCACAAAAGTCTTGAGTAATTGTGACAACTTCTCAAAAGTCGTCACTACTACAATAGTGACGGGGGATATAGTGACCACAGGTGACGGCTTCAAAAATTGGTCACTAATTTCAATAGTGACCAAAATTGATAGTTTTGGTGACAACTTCTGTTGTCACGAAATGTGAAATTTCTTGTAGTGACGGCTCAAATCAATGAAATTTATATAATAATAAAAAAAGTGCGTCCTGAATTTCAGGTGGGTAAAAATGGCACACCTTAAGTGATAGAAATACGCACCTTAAGTGTTAGCGCACTGTAAGTGTTAAAATGGTTAAATGGCACACTTAAGTATTAACATTGCGCACCTTCAGTTTATAACAATGACACAACTTAAGTGATACAAAGACGCACCTTAAGTGTTAGAACAACGCACATTACGTGTCAAAATAACGCACCTTAAGTTTTGTTCTTGAGGGTTTGAGCTAAGGGTTTGACAAACCCCTCAATTCAAAAGTTTTGTCCTTGAGGGTCTGGGACTGTGGGACACCCGTGACTCAGACTCATTAGTTCAAAAGGGAGAAGGGTGTAGGGCAAGGAGTGCCCTTTGAAGAAGAAACACGAGGCACCTTAACCACAAGAACTACGCACCTTAAGCACAAGACCTACGCACCTTAAGCACAAACCCTAGCACCTTTAAGTTTGACCCATATGAAAAATAACCAAATTGCCACCGCATTATTTTTAACGTTGTTAATCCTGGACATTGATTTCGTCAAGATCAATGGTTGTCTTCTCACCGCACAACCCCCTTTGGAAGATAAGAGTTTCCCCCCCCCCCACCCACCCCCACCCCCACCCCCCAAGTGGAAGATTTTTTTATGGAGAGCCCTTAATGATATTATATTCTTCTTGTTACTATGAACTTGCTTATAAAGAGGATGGAGGTAGACCCTTCATGTCCAATATGTGGTCTTGCTCATGAGAATTCAATGCATGCACTTATTTTGTGTGACCATTCAAAACTAGAGCATGAGTTCTCCTTACATATCTCTAGTATAGTTGGCAAGTCTTTTCGAATGTGGTTTTTGAATGTGATGAATGTTTTGTCTGAAGAGAATGTTGGCTTGACTGTGGCAGTATTATACCCCGTGTGGCGTGCAATCCGTGCATTGAACTCCGTGGTGTGGGATGGTTGTTTGCCTTTGCCGAGAAGGGTGTTGTCGGCGTGCAGTGGTTTCTACGTTGCATGCATGGAGAAAGGTTTATCACCGCTTTCCGTCTGCTGCTTCTACTAGTGTCGCATCTCCCGCCGGTGCCATCCTACCCAGCCGACTATGCAGCTACCCAAGTGCTTCTTCGACGTTTCTACCACCCCTCTTCGATGAAGTCCGCGTTTGGTGCATTGCTTGCACCAGACGGAGGATTTTTGGCGGTTTGCGGTGGACTTCTACCTGATTGCTTCTCACCACTCATGGCTGAATCTGTGGCTTGCAATGAGGTTTTGTCTTGGCTCAAAGACCGGGGTGTGTTGTCTGTTTAGTTACTTAGCTCACTGATTGTTCTCAGCTCCGAATTGGTCTTTCAGCGACACAACCTACTATCTTCTCATATGGTGGTTTGGTCATTGATGCTTGCAGGGTTTTTATATCTTTTTTTAATTAATGTCTAATTAGTTTAGTTCCTAGATCGGCAAATATTATTGCTCATGTTCTTGCCTCTGTGGCCTTCACTCAGACTAGCACTATGTATTGGGACCAAGGTTGAAAAAAACGCTAGGCGCCAGGGGGCGCCTCCCGATTAATTCTTATTATTTTTTTATTTTTTGTTTTATTTTTTTTAATTAAATACACTTATATCTGTAAGTCCCCATCCCAATTCCCACTTTCCAATTCCCATCAGTACCTTTCCCACTTCCCAATTCCCACTTCCCTAAACGTGAAAACCCTTTCCCAAAACACAGACTGCACCATTTCGTATCCACCATTGGCATCATATCTTCTTCTCTGGCGACCATGGCAGGCAAGACGCGTTGTTGGCGTCGCTTCTTCTTCTCCGGCGACCATGGCAGGCGAGGCGCGTTGTTGGCATCGCTTCTTCTTCTCCGGCGACCATGGCAGGCGAGCCGTGCTGTTGGCGTCACTTCTTCTCCGGCGACCATGGCAGGCAAGCGCGATGTAGCTCTCTCCGGTGACTCAGTTCGTTCCTCTTCTGGCGTTGATTTCTTCACCGTCGTCTGTATAGTGTAGATCTGCCCGGCGAGGCAGCGAGGCTGTGACTGGGGGTGCTGTCCGGCGAAAAAAAAAAAAAGGGGGGGTGGGGTCTAAGACGGAGCTACCGGACGGCCGCGGAGGAGGCCGATTCAGGCCTTCCTCGACGCGACGGTCCGGCGCTTAGCGCCTAGGCGCGATTTTTACAACCCTGATTGGGACTATCCCTCCTTACTCTATTTCTACTCTTTTATAATAATCTATATTGAGTCTTTGCTTAAAAAAAAAAAGGAAAAAGTGTCAAATAGGCCACTGAGCTTATCGCTTTTGTGCAGTTGGGCCATTGAACTTAAAAAGTGTGCAATTCAACCATCAAACAAGCAAAATTTGTGCAATTGGACTATTTTTACAAAAAAATTTAATTTAATTTGAGTTAAAAACATTTCAATATTGACTCCCAACTAGTATGGTAGAAGAAAATGTCACTCTTAATACATATATGTTAGTAATATAATTGAATTTACTAGAAAAGTTTTGTAAAAATGGTCTAATTGCACAAATTTTGCTTGTTTGATGGTTGAATTGCACACTTTTTAAGTTCAATGGCCCAATTGCACAAAAGCGACAAGTTCAGTGGCTTATTTGACACTTTTTCAAAAAAAAAAAAAAAAAAAAAAAAAAAATCTAACAACGTTGGATTTTAGTTACAAATTTATGAGGGTACAACAAAATATCATTTTTTTTTATTGAAAGAAACTAGTCTTTCTTTTTTTTTTTATTTTATTTTTATTTTTATTTTTTTTATTTAAGAATTTGATATAACTGAATTCTCTAAATTTTCATTTTTGGTAGGATACACAGAAATTATTTCTTTTTCCTTTAAAATAAAATACTTTAAAATCTTATTAACTAAAATATTGTAGTTTAAAACATTAGTTCTCCAGGTTGTTTAGTTCAGTTTATTAGTAGAAACGCTAACCACGTGGCTCATGAGTTGGCCAAGGCCGTCGGAGCTAACACTTCTCATTCGGTGGGGAGCAATGTTCCACCACCGTCCTAGTTTCATTTGCTATCTTAATATAATCCTAGTTGTTTTTGGTTTTTAAAAAAAAAAAAAAAAAAAAAAAACATTAGGAGCATTTCTCAAATTAAGGGTGTGTTTGGTTCATACATGCGAATCGGAATTGAAATGTGAATCAAATATCTAGTATTGGTAATGGGAATTGGTTAAAGTATTTTCAGTATTTTGATAGTAGGGTGAAATTGGAATGATTATCAATATTGATGTTTGATTATTTATGAATTATGACCTATAATAGGAATAAATATTTTAAAAATTCAAAAACAAAAAAATCAAAGCAATTAATCCTAATATAATGACATCCAAAGCACTAATATGAACAAAAAAAAAATTAAAACAAAAATCTAAAAAAACTAATCCAAAACTTACAAAACCATATTACTAATAAGCTAGATGGAATGATACCGATTTTTAATTAGACAATAAAATTTTTAATTGGAGTGATAATCAAATCCCATAATTATGTTTTAAAAAGTTATCAACCGAAATATGATTTTGATTATCATTCTTAGTGTGTAAACTCATAAACTAGCACACCCTAATATAATTTTCATCAAGTTAATGCGTGGTCACATATTGTTAATGATCTTGTTTGGTAGAATCCCAAATTTTTTAGTACTGATTTGTTGGTTTAGGGAACAAAATATTATCCAGGGTGGAATAGAATAACGTAGTAAATGCAACAAAGCATTTGTTGAAACAAACGATAAACATTCTAAACGATTTTAGTTTACGACTGTGAACATATGACCGCATAGCGCAGTGGATTAGCGCGTTTGACTTCGGATCAAAAGGTCGTGGGTTCGACTCCCACTGTGGTCGTTTAACGTTATTTTCCTTAAGAAAAGCCTTAAATATAAACTCTTCCCAAACTATATTATTATTAACTGCAAAAAAAAAAAAATCCCAAATAAAGTTAAAATTTGTAATATTAATTGTATTTAGTTATATTTATGAATATAATTATGGTTTGGTGGTCAGATTAGTGTTTTGGTAAGATGGATTGAACTAAGGAAAATGAAGGGCTTCTTAATAAGATATTTTGAGGCTTAAAATGAACCAATAAATTAGTATTTTTAATAAATAAAAAAAAATAATTGTGACTTTTGAGTACAATTTTAGACTTTACATCGCATGGGTATGGTCCCAACATATTGATTTGTAGTGACTTGAATAAGATTTGTATTTGAACTATAATGGTGTTTAGTAAGAAGTTTTTAATAATTTATAATTTATAATTCTTTTTATTCAAGTTTTAATAAATTTTATAGAAGCCAAAAGAATGACAGGCAACCATGCAAGTACAAGGGTGTTGGTTCCTCGGATAACTATGACTCATCCAGATCCCAGTCGTCCAAGTTCAATAGAAGACAATTCTCGATAATGTCGTCATATGCAATGACCATTAATGAAAGTCAAGGTCAAGCGTTATCAAACGTGGGGTTGTTACTAAAGAAATCAGTATTTGTTCACGGTCAATTGTATGTTGTTGCTTCAAAAGTTAGTATTCCAAAGGGTTTCAAAATTTTAATTTGTTGTGAGTTAAAAAAATTTTGGACTTTAACCACTAATGTGGTTTAGTTTTTAATCTTAACTATAATAAAGCAAAATCGTGGAGTGAAAATTCCCGCCAAAATTCGTGGATCATCGTGTATATCCATGACAAAATGACAGTATTCATTTTTGCATACACAAAGTGACTACAAGTTTACAGTGTATATCCAGTTATCCACTGTCAAAATAAACAAAAATATCACTTTTAGTCTAACAAAAATGATAGTACTAAATAATGTTGACTTCTGTGCTTGTTATCCTTATCACTCATTTGTGAGTTGGTGTGGGTCTACACCAACATGGCTACAATCACCAAACGATTCAAAATCCATATCACTTTGAGTTAAAATATTTGGCTCTATCAAATTTGCACAATCTTCATTTGAGTCCCGTATAAATTCAAGTTCTGTCATTGAGTCTTGATCAACTATTGGAATATTGCTCCTAACTCTTTTCCTTGGTTTCATTTGCATTTTAAACAAAAAGAAATGAACAAAAGTATGTAAAAGTATTGATTATAACTATTAATAAACAATAGTACATGTTTTTGTTTAGTTTTTGGATTTTCTGGACAGCTCCTACACTTGTGACCTTGTTTTTTGAGTTAACAGTACATGCCCAAGAACAAGTCCAAAGTGCATCTTTAATAGCCTTCCCATGAAAACCAACAACTTTCATATTTCCATAGAGGTGTCTTACACAAAATCTATGTTCTACTCTTGGTAAAACTATGTGAAAAGCAGGAATTAGTCCTTTTTGTTTATCTGAAATTAATGTAAACTGATGCTCAGATTCTTCATTAATTCTCAAATCTTCTTTCAGCAGTTGTAAAAACCAACACCATGCTTCCTTTGTTTCACTCTCAACAATAGCATATGCCAAAGGAAAAATACTATCATTTGCATCTATTCCTACTACAATAAGCATCTGACCTCCAATAGCAGTTTTCAAATGGCAGCCATCTACACCTACAATTGGTCTGCAATATTGAAATCCTTGCTTGCACCCCTCCCAACATATATGCATCCTTAGAAACCTTTGTTGTCCACTAAGCTCAGTGAAATCACTCAATTTCACCACACAAGTTGACAAAGGGTTAGTTCTTTTAATTTCTTCCACATAACTTCAAAGCTTGCTGAATTTTTCTTCTTCATCCCTTTGGATTATCTTCTTAGCCTTTGCAAGTGCTCTATATGCCAGCCTTTTAGACAAATGAAATCCCTCATCACCGCATACATTCTTCCTAAAACGTTCCATATTCCATTCTTCATGAGCTTGAATTTCTTTCTTCCACCTCTTGGCTACCTTTGTAGAATTAACTAGTTGGTTCTCAAACATCCAAGCACAAAAATCATGTTTAGCCTTAATACCCAGAATCCTCCAAGACAAAGCATTCTTTACTTTTCTAAGGCTTATTTTCCATGGAAAACCTTCACTTTTGCACTTAACTATGAACCTTTCTTTATCATTTTTGACAGATTTTAAATCTTTTCCATTTTTAAAAGCATAATTATGGACAGCTTCCTTAAATTCCTGCATACTAGCAAAAGTCATTCCTAAAGTAAATGTAGGATCTTTCATCTCAGTAACTGCCCTAAAAGTAGGTCATTTACCCCCTTCACTATCTCCATCAGACTCTACTTCCACTATAGATGCATCATTAGATACGTTTGGTTCAACAAAGACTTTGTCCCAAGCAGTACTATCATTGTAGTCATTCTTATAGTCAGGAGATTCATTGTGAGAACTTTCACCATCTGTTTAAGAGAATGTAATGGATTGATAAAGATTTAAATATATATATATATATATATATATATATATATATATATATATATATATATATATATATATATATATATATATAC
>NC_044924.1:27928752-27954641 GCF_003576645.1 Ipomoea triloba
ATATATATATATATATATATATATATATATATATATATATATATATATATATATATATATATATATATACCTACTGCATATTATGACCTAGTCAAAAAAATACAACTACTAACTACTGCATATACATACTACACGAACAATCGAACACTACACATACACACTATAATAACAACCCATAAACAAATATTTAATATCTCACGAACTTACCGTATTGCGAAGTTATTTATTCAATTGGATGAGGACCCATTGCAAAGCTTTGAATCCTAGGATTAAGAACTCCAGGTTTGTTCAATTTTTGCTTCTATCAAGAAACCCATATTTGCTTCTCTTCTTCTTTTTTCGGTGGATTTCCTAGAGTGGAAAAAGAACGGAGAAGGAGGATGGGGAAGAACGGAAGATGGCTGCGCTAGGGAGAACTGAAAGGTTTTGGAGAAATAAGGCTGTCGATAAGTAGAAGTGAATTTTGGGGGATGGGGAAAACGGTAACAGGGTTGCGTGAGGGCCGGGAGATTAATAATTAATCGGTTCGCTTAGTGTGTAGAGGCTAATGTTCATGGTAAGCAAATGTCATACAGATTCAAGTTATAGTCAAATGCATGTTGGAGATATATTCAATTTGGAAGCTGACATGTTAGGTTATCGTTTTGTACAGGGTAGTTTTCTTCACTGACATATTCCTAGGGATTGTGTCGAGAAATTTGACAAAACATTCAAAGAACTTTATGGACGAGATTATATCTGCTAAAATACCCAACAAGGTTGAAGACAAGGAGTATTTTGATGTAGTAGAAGAATTTATAGTTCATGGACCATGTGGAGTTGCTACGAAGAAATCACCTTGCATGGTAAATGGTAAGTGCTCCAAACATTTCCCTAAAAAGTTTGCAAGTTACTCAAATTTGGATGAAGATGGTTACCCAATATATAGGCGACGCGAAGATGGTAGGGTAGTTGTAAAAAATGGAATGGAATTGGATAATCGTTCTATCGTCCCACATAACAGAGCTTTGCTTCTAAAGTACAAGACACACATGAACGTTGAGTGGTGTAACCAATCTAGGTCTATAAAATACCTTTTCAAGTACGTGAACAAAGGAAATGATCGGGTAATAGCTGAATTTTACAAGAGTACAGTGGATGGTGATGGAAATGAAGTAATAGATGAGATAAATATGTACTACGATTACCGATATGTACCTGCATGTGAGGCTACATGGCATCTTCTGAGCTATGAAGTGCAATACAGGACACCACCTGTTGAAAGGCTAAGTTTTCACTTGCCTGAGTGTCAATCAGTAATATTCCATGATGATGATAGTATCACTGAGGTCATGAATAGATATACTGTGGATTAGAGCATGTTTTTAGGCTGATTTGATGCAAACAAGAAATACGAAGAGGTCAGGTTGTTAAGTTATATTGAAATGCCTAATAAGTTTGTTTGGAAAAAGGACATTAGAGAGCGGCACCCAAGAAAGAAAGGATTTTCAATCGGCCATATCTTTTACGTACTACCGGGAACTGGAGAGCTATATTTCCTTAGATGCCTTCTTAATATAGTTCATGGACCTACATGTTTTAAAGACATTCGTTCATTTAATGGGGTTGAGTATGTTACTTTTAGAGATGCATGTTATGCACGTGGATTGTTAGATGACGACAAGGAATACATTGATGCAATTAACGAGGCTAGTCATTGGTCATCAGCTCAATCAATGAGGAAATTTTTTGTCACCTTAATGACAACCAACTCTTTGAATATATAGGCCAGAAATGGTATGGGATGCTACATGGCAGCATCTTCCTGAAGACACACAATTCAACCAGCGTAGGTTACTTCAAAATCAAGGTATGTTATTATTATCATTTAATTTAATAAATCTAAACATAACATTCCAACGCTTTTTCTTGACTTTATTAACTTTTTTTCGTTGTGCAGAACTTATCTTAAGTGATCATGAGAAGAAAAATTTGACTTTGATTGAGTTAGAGAAATTATTATAGATTATGAACAGGTCTTTGAAAGAGTTTGCACCAATGTCTTTTCCGAACTTTGATTCAACAATATTAGGTGGAAATCGTTTGTTGATGGAGGAGCTATCTTACGACCGTGCAGCCCTTGCGAAAGAGAGTGTTCATTTGACAGCACAACTAACCGATGAACAAAGAGTTGTGTATGCTACAACGGGAAAAACATTTGTATTGAAAACTTTATCTTCAACTTTGCAGTCAAAAGGTGAAATAGTTCTAAATGTTGCTTCAAGCAGCATAGCTTCATTACTTCTACCTGGTGGCAGGACTTCACATTCACGGTTTGCTATTCATATCTCTCTCACTAAGGACTCTACCTGTAATATACGACCCGGAAGTGATTTGGCTGAGTTAATTGTTTGATGCCATTTAATAATTTGGGATGAGACACCGATGATGCACAAATACTATTTTGAAGCATTAGATAGAACAATGAGAGACTTACTACGTTTTGTTAATCCAAGAAGTTCAAATCAAACTTTTGGTGGAAAAACAGTTGTTTTAGGGGGTGATTTTAGGCAGATATTGCATGTGGCTCCAAAAGGTACCAGACAAGATATCGTGGTTGCAACCATAAATGCTTCTTATTTGTGAGACAATTGCAAGATTTTGAAGTTGACTAAGAACCTTCGTTTGAATAGTATTAGTGATCGTACTGAATTGGAACAACTTGAAGTTTTTACAAATTGGATTGCATCAATTGGAGATGGAATAATTGGAGATCAAAATGACGGTTGTGTAGAAGTTGAAATTCCACAAGACATGTTATTGTCCAAAAATGGTGATCCCATTGCAACTATAGTGGAGGACACATTCCCAATGTTTTCGATAAACAATGCAGATAATAGCTTTTTAGAAAGTCGTGCGATCCTAGCTCCAACACTTGATGTGGTCAATGTTGTAAATCAATACATGAGTGACATACATGTTGCTGAGACTAGGACATACTTGAGTTGCGACACAGTATGTCGGTCTGAGTCGGATGATGGTATTCTCGCAGACGTGCACACATCAGAAATTCCTAAATGGTATTCGGGCTTCAGCCACACCTAATCTCTCATTGACATTAAAGGTTGGATCCCCGGTGATGCTTTTGAGAAACATTGATCATTCACTCGGGCTTTGTAACGGTACTAGATTGATAGTGACCAAGCTGTCCGAGCACGTAATAGAAGCAAAGATTTCGATAGGTGATCACTCAGGTACTAGGGTGTTGGTCCCACGAATGTCTATGACTTCATCAGATCTAAGATTGCCATTCAAGTTCAAACGAAGACAATTCCCGTTGATGATGTCATATGCAATGAGCCAATGACTATAAATAAAAGTCAGGGACAAACATTATCTCATGTTGGTTTGCTTCTAAAAAACCAGTATTTGTGCACTGACAGTTATATGTAGCCGCATCTAGAGTAAGTAATCCTAAGGGTCTCAAATTCCTGATCTGTAATGACTTAGATAATAATTCTAATTCAACCACTAATGTAGTATACAAAGAGGTATTTAATAATTTGCAAATTCATTCTTTTAAGTCTTTACTGTTTTCTCATTGTTGTCTAGAAGAAATATAAACAAAACAATACAATTAAATTGACATATACATACATCAAAAAAGTTTACAATTTAAGTTTGTGCATCGCACAGATACTTTACTAGTAATTGTTAATTTCAATTCTATTTTTTCATCTATTAATAAACATTATGTCTTTTACCAGCCAATCATTACAAACTATTTAGCATACTTATAGTTTAATTATATAGATTATTATAGTTTAATTATATAAATTATATATTTATCATACTTATAGTTTATTTATATAGATTATTAAACTACTTAACTATATATATTTATCATACTTATGTATCAACTTTTTTAGGCCAAGTAATCTTATACTAGACAATAAAATAATATATGTTTATAATGTACGTCCATGGGATTGAGGAATGTAAGTATTGAAAGTGATTCCTCAGAGATTGTAGAAAGCTTTGGATGCGAATTTGCGCCGGACAATATTGCGCACAATATCGTTCAAGCCTGTAAACGGGAACTGAAATTCTTTGAAAGTCGGCGGATCAAGACAATTGCACGTGAACAAAACTTCGTGGCCGATGCCCTTGCTAAGTTTGCGAAAGGATGTTCGAAAGGGATGCATGTGTTGGCGGAACCACCGAGAATCATTCTAAATATGTTAGATAATGACGTTGTTGGGTATCCAACATGGCGCAATAGCTGTTACTTTGGCTAATTCTGCTGTCGGGCCTGGGTAACTCCCTTCCATTTACATATAAAATAAAAATATTGTACGTCCCGTGCATCGCATGGGTCAATGGGTCAATTACTAGTTTGTTGAAAACAACGAAAACATATTTTAGAAAAGATTAGTTTAAAACTTTGAATGTATGACCACATAGTGCAGTGGATTAGCGCGTTTGACTTCAGATCAAAAGGCCGTGGGTTCGACTCCCATTGTGGTCATTTAAATAATTAATTAAATAACTATTCCTTAAAAAAACACTTAAAATATTAACTCTTCTGAAACTAAAATGGAAGATAATAATATTATTAATTCCAAAATTAAGTGAAAATTTATAATATTAATTGTATTTAGTTATTGTTATGAATATAATTATACTTTTTTTTGTCTATAAATAAATATAAGTTATATTTATGAATATAAATATAAAAATTTTATCTATAAATAAATATAACACACCTATAATTATGTGTTATAGGTAATTGGCACGATAACAAACCTCCTATTAAACAAGTATAATTTCGAGTGGGTGCTAGTTTCAACCGAGAATTGGGAAGAAGAATATACATATAAAAGATAGGGGAAAAGACTTAATTAATATCCTGATTGTTTTCCAAAATATATGATGCCTATTATTTATAGTATTCTACTCCTACATCTAGCTAATTCTCATAATATAATAATTCCTATTTATAAAATTTTCCTAATTTTAATAATACAATAATTCTTATAATTAATTATCCCCATTTCTATGCCCATACGGGCATGTCACATGATAATGATGATACAGGTGTGTAATATAACAATGACAATTCATAAAAACTAAAAAAAAAAAAAGTATGTGACTAAAAACATGTTTGACTCACATATTAAATTTTGAGATAATAGAAATATTATTTTATAAGGCATTTAATATAATATGAATTTCGTCCCATTATTTAGTTCGTGAAAGTAATAACTTTTAGAAATTATATTATAGTATTTTGTTAGATTAAAGAATAGAAATGTAATAAATATTCAAAATACAAAATTGCATTTTACAATAAGATTGGCTAAGATAAATTAACACACATATATTCACGATGATTCAATAATAGTCTAATACCAGTCCAAATGATAGGTTTGGTGAAATTATTTTAATTCCCAAGTGATACTCGGATACATATATAATTAATTTATTATTTTTTTTAGTACTATCAAGTCTATTACAAGGTAGTATATATTCAATATACTTTATCCATCTGTTGTAGCCCAAAAAGTCAATTGTTTTAAAAGCTATTTAGTCGCAATTGGTACAATATCATATAAGAATTGAAATTAACTTACACATCATTACTCCGAGCAATAATAGAAGAGAAGAAAAAAACATTTCCACTTTAGTTCTTACTTGATAGTATTGAAACGATATGAAGTCTTGGACATTATAATGACAATTATAATTCTTGCTCACACAAAGTTTGACAGGCGTTTTGTTCATATTATCAAGAGAATGTTACATTGAAATGTCACTATTTGGCTCGAGTTATCTAAGATTTCAAGAGAATGTCATATACAATTCATATTTTGTTTCAAAAAAAAAAAAAGTGATTGCTGAATTTTTTAAAGCTATCTAACATTCCTTTGCAATTGATATTTCGATTTTTGGTCCTCTTCCTCTACTAAAAACAAAGACCTAAAACTACAAGGAGTTGTTTATCAATTAGTATTACACTTTAATATTATCAATTAGTATTACATTTTCAGTATAACTCTTAGTATTACATTTTTAGTATAACTCATACCAGATTAAGGAACTGAGCATGAAAAACTTAAAAAGGGGAAGACCTAAAACTACAAGGAGTTGTTTATCAATTAGTATTACACTTTAATATTATCAATTAGTATTACATTTTTGGTATAACTCTTAGTATTATATTTTCAATATAACTCCTACCAGGAAAAACTTAAAGAGGGGAAGGCCTAAAACTACGTGGAGTTGAAAGTCAGTGAATCCCGCGTAAACAAAGCTCGTTTTATCCATGGAATTACAGAAGCTGCTGCTATTGCTGTTGCGAAAGGCACCGCTTTCCATTGTGCCAATAGCGTATTGTTAGTACTTAGTACCCATTTCTAATGCTTTTTGTCTATTTCTTATGAAATTACATTACAATAATCACAACCAGCCAATGCACATCATGCTTTGCTTTGCTTCACTCTTTTCACTTCACTGCTAATAAGGATCAGTGTCTACGTTTCAAGAATTCTTAGGCAGATTAATCTCCTAATCTCTTATGCAGGAAAGGGTAATCTGTATTTCCCAAAAACTTTATGTTGATTTCTTGGGCACTGATTTAACTTTAGCCCCAAAGTTTTTGATTTCTAATTTAATTTCTTGCATCCAGTTAATTATATTTGTTAGTTTCATCAGTCACTCAGTTCTATGTTTCTACTATTTTTTGGGTGACGGGAAACCCGCAACAACTACACGAAGGTGTACACTTGATAAATCCCGCTTTTTCCCTAACAGATATCCTAGGGTGTACACCGAATAAATCTCGCCTTGTTAAAGGACCACAAGGAGATAAACCAGCTTAGGTTACCTATAGCTTGCCTTCTCAAATCAAAAAGGCTAATAGGCCACTCTTGCTGGGAGTAGACTTTGTAATCTTGTGGTTACCAAGTCAACAGTTTATGAACTTGGCTTGGGTTGTCCCTATGTTTCTACTCTTGCTTACATGATTCCTTGTTATTTACTTTCTTTTTGTCCCTTCTAAACCCTTACCTGGGTTGTGTTAGAATATGACTTGTTATCAGCTTCCTAGAACAGGACTATTTTCCCTTGTGAACATGGAACTTTGTCCTGTGTATAATAAATGCACCTACAACAATATTGCATTATCTTCACATGGTAGTGTATATATATATATGTGTGTGTGTGTGTGTGTAGGTTCATATCTTATAGGTACTCAATCAAAAGGTATACAGCATTATATGAATCCTAATGAACTTTAGATTCAAACTGGGATGAAATGTTTTGTTTGAAAGTGATAACATTATGTTGTTGAAGGTTTCATTTAAATTGAATGAATATTGTGAGCTTCGTTCATATATGATGAATATTTAGTTCAAGCACCCATGGTTCATGGTATAATTTTCGTGTTCCGTATGTTATCCCTGTTTCTGTTTTTGTTTTCGAACATATGTTCTCTTCCCTAGATAATTGCTTCTTGTGCGTGTATGTAGGGGAGATGTAGAGATTATTTTGTGTTATAACACAGCAAAATACTCTATCTGGTCCTTAAAAATTGCTATGTGAGAAGTACAATTTAGATAGCTTGTTTTCTTATTCATACTTTTCTGCTTTCCATTTGTTATGACTTCAAATTCTTGGACTGATGATTCTAAAGTGTTTCAGTGATGCTAAAGTTTTTGTGTCTCGGTATGAAATCCGCCAAGCATGAAAGGCGAAGAAGTCTTGAGAATAAATGTGCAACCCAAAATACCACTGGAAGTGATGGCGACAACAAGACTTCAGGTTCCGGTCTCAACTCTGATCTGTTTCTGCCCAATGAGATTATTATCGAAATCCTGAGCTGGTTGCCCGTGGACGCATTGCTGAGAGTAAAATGTGTGTGCAAGTCGTGGCGCTCTACAATCCAAGAGCGCGACTTCATTAAGAAACACATGAGCAGACCGGGAATTGTTGTGGAATATGCTGCAAAAACGAGTGATAATAACGGGAATGAGAAAGCGTACAAATGGCTATATGTTCGAGATGGATTAGTGCTGGAGAGGAATAACTTGTTATTCCCAAAATACCATATAAGGAACCCCGCTACAAAGCTAAAGCTTGACCTGCCTAATCCACGCGTACCCCTGCTGTTTATTAGTATGTTTTTCCTCTCAACCAGTAATGACTATAAGGTGGTTTATATCCATCACAAACAAGGAGCCACTTCTAGTGCTGTTGCTGTTGCTGTTCTAACTATTGGTACCGATTCTTCGTGGAGATCCCTTGATATTCCTAGCTTGCATAAGATTAAGAGCCAGAGAAGACAGATTACCCGCAAATCAATTGCTGAAGTCTACTACATTATTGTGTTGGGAGACTACGAAATTGTTTGCCTCGAGATGGAAACCGAGAGCTTCACGAGCGTTCAAATCCCTGAGAGGTTGTTCCCGGATTGGAACAACATCGAGTCTTTAAACTGGAGAGGGAAGCTAGCGCTCGCATCTGTTGTGGGAGAGAAGATTAACATTTGGGTGTTGGAAAGCTACAAGAAGCAAAAATGGGAAAACATAAAGGTTGTTTTGCCCTTGGATTCAATTATGAATGGCAACGTTATGCCTTTCGAAGCAAATGGGGACTGGTTGTGGATTAACGTTAACTATGAACACCGAGTTGCTTATAACTTGAGGACCAATAGAGTCTCCACGGTCTTCTCAGCGCTGCCTAGACAGAAGATTGAGTACGTGTATAAACCTTCCTTGGTGCACTTTAAAGAAATGACTCCGGTAGAGAACTAGACCAAATGGTATCGTCTTTCTTCCCTTCCTCTTTTATCACAGTCATGCTTTTTTGAGCTGTGAAAAGAGTGTTTCTCTTTTGCAATTGTGCAGTATATCTACTTTCCATTAGGCAAAGATTATGATTATGAAAAGGGAAACTGACAAACTGCCATTGACCCCATTGTTGCTTCCTGTTTCAGGTTGGCTGCTGATCATGATGGCTAGGATGATGTATGTTTCATCAATGGCTCTCCAGGACTCTTTCTCCTTTCAACTATAGTTGTTGGCTTTGCTTGAACATATAACAGTTTAAGGACTTCAGAACTATTGTTCTTTTCTATCTTAGTGCTCTAATGAAATTCTTACATTATGTGAAAAGGAACTGATTTTCATAATTTGGTGTGCTTGTTCTTTTTGAAAACATGGATTATGGTGTGAATATATACTTAAGAAAGCATTTTTGGTCAGGCAGAAAATATACAATTTCATGATTTTAAAAGAATCTCCAAATTCGATCTCTATCCGTTCGTGCCCTTCGGGAATGCTTGTTGATAATATTAATACTATTTCAGGAAGTTTTCCTAATTTAATCTTTTCTTTTGTTAAGCGTTCAATGAACGCAGTAGTTCATGTATTTGTTAAGGCTATTTTTTTTTTAGGGTGAAAAATTAATTCATTAAATCAACGGCAAGACAATCAACAAGAAAAGGGGGAGGGACGTCAAACCACTCCCCGCAACCTGGCTCAGAAATGGCCTCCCGAGCAACAATGTGGGCGACACAATTCGCAGATCGCCTAACAAACCCGAATTTGACATCACTTATCAACGATGCCAATTCTTTAATATCTTCCACTAACAAACCAAAAGCAGAATGAAAAGAAATACTACGTAAAGCATTAAACAAAAGTTGTGAGTCAGTTTCCACATCAACCTCTCCCATGCCTGTTTCCTTCAACCAGCTCAGAGCCTCACGCATGCTCAGTGCCTGACTTCCATCGCACCCATAACATGCACACTCTTCGCCGCAAGGAAATTACCACCATCATCTCTTAGCACCCAACCCAGACCCATAACATCTCGATCATAATTAAGTGCGACATCCGTGTTAAGCTTGAGTCTTCCTCGCTGCGGGCAACGCCATTTACCAATGCACTCGTTATTGCTAGCCCGTAAGCAATTAGAATCATTCGCTGCCCTCCAATTCCGAAGATAAGATGCGGACTGTTGCAAGACTACATTAGCAACAAAAGGAATATTATTCCACAAACAATCATTCCTGATAGTCCACAGCCCCCAACAAGTCAAAACAAAAGAGTCCAGCTTATCACCCTTTAAAGCATGAATACAACTTAGAAACCATTCAGAGACATTACGTACCACAACACTGCTCACTCCCAGCCCCAACGTCATCCAAACCTTCTTCACTTCACTACAATTGGCAAAAAGGTGACTAGAACTCTCATCCACTACCCTACACATGCGACACATAACAGAACAGTGAACATGTTTACTCAGCAAAGCATCACGGGAGGGAAGAAAACTAGAAGCTAATTGCCAACAAAATAATTTAACCTTGGGTGGCACATGCATAGCCCATAGCTTGTTCCATGGTCTATCATCACAAAGTTGTTCCGTGAGCAATCGGTAGCACGATTTAACAGTGTACGCCCCTTTACTGTCCCAATGCCAAGTCCATATGTCCGGAGGTCTACGTCTGCTAATAGGAATTTTCAATATCAGATTAGCATCACGTTCGTCGAAGATATCACAAATACAATCCACATCCCACATACCTTGTTCGTTCATCAAAGAGGCAACTAGAGCATAAAAGATTGACTCATGCAGTATCGTTTGAACATACGGGATGTCGTCATTTGGTAACCAGGCATCATTTGTTAAGGCTATTGTTTCTTTGAATGAATGTAATGTTAGTTCGATGCTCCGCCCGAAATCATTTTGTATAGTTTGAGGCTTGATATGAATTAATGGTCTCTCTCTTTTCAAAACAAAAATAATTATAAAACAAAATCTCCAAATTATCCCTTTCAAATCCTTTCGGAGGATGCTAATGGCTTAGACTCAATTACAACAATTGTTATACAATGGACTAAGGTTTACATTGCACCTTCAGCAACACATTTTGTATATATAGTTAATAGTTTCTGTACATGTAAATAACTTGATAACTACTGACAACTTAGGATGGAATATAAAATGAAAGGTTAATGTATTTAGGCCCAACCCATCGTGAAGGATTAGAGAGCATACACGTATAAGTGAAGATACAAATATATTTCTTTGCTTAACTCAAAATATCTGACCGCATAGCGCAGTGGATTAGCGCGTCTGACTTCGGATCAGAAGGTCGTGGGTTCGACTCCCACTGCTGTGGTCGTTTCCTATACCCTCTGGTTTATACACAAACGACTAATCTAAATTACGCTTTTACATGTATAAGTGAAGATAAAAATATATTTCTTTGCTTAACACAAAACATCTGACCGCATAGCGCAGTGGATTAGCGCGTCTGACTTCGGATCAGAAGGTCGTGGGTTCGACTCCCACTGTGGTCGTTCGCTAAACTACCGGTTTTCCACCAACGCCTAATTCAAATTACGCTTTTACCCACCATTACATGTGATAAAAACATACCTTAGCTCGGTAATTCCTTAAAATTACATTTTCTTTTGAAATTTTTTTCTACATATTTTGCACTTTGGCAACATTGCTCAAAAAAATAATTCAGCATTTAAATAATTTAGCAACATTCAATTGGTAATTCATCCATTTAAGTATATATTGAAAATAATATTCATCAATTTGTCTAACAACACTACATTAATTCATAAACGAATTAGAAAATATATTATCTAATAAATTAATCAACTTTAATAAATAATTTATTTACAAAATATATTCACACATGTATTGTTGGATAGATTAGACCCAAATCAAGACTATGGAACGTACTTAGCCCGAGTGAAAATAAGACTTGCCTCAAGACAAGGGAGCCTGACAACTGACCTCAGGGTCAGATCAAGGTGGGGTTGGCTTGAGTCGGTGACGTTGGATCGGCAAAGCAAGGAAGTCAAGTCGCGCATGATGCAATCAGCTGACGAGGAAGTCAGGCTGGCAAAACACAGTCAGCCAATGTGGTTGTAATCGCCTGATCTGAGTGAAACAACACTCGGGTTGCACGGGTAGCTGCCCAAACATACTTTGTATAAATGACAACGTACTTGTCTTGTCTAAACATCTCATGTCCTATTAAAACACTATTATTGTAATATCCTAGCAATTCAATACAACATTCATCTTACCTATCTTATTACTACACAATATAATCTTTGTAAACGTTATTCTTGTCCTTTATGAGCACTCTTCTTGTCTTTACACTTTTTTTTTTCCCTTTCAATTAATTGGGTTAGTTAATATATATACGAAATATATAAAAAGATTTAAAGTTTAAAACATAATCCCACGTACCAAGAAAAGAAGAAGAACAAACGAAGGATTCAAGTCGAGTATGCATTCTCTCCTTAAAACCAATTCCTCACCTCCCAAAGGTGCTAGGAGTGTTGTGATGTAGGTTTCCCAAAATAAAATGAATCAACGATATTATGTTTGAGTACTCAAACAATAGTACCTTCGGCGAACTAGAACAAAGGCTTTGCACAGAAGCTAGTTTATGAGAGAATGGGCAGAGTTTCAAGAAGAGATAGAACAAAGCTAATAGAGAGAAAAATGAATTTTCTGGTATCTAGCTTTCTACCTGCTCTACGTTGGTTTTATTTATGGGATACTATCCCAAACACACTGCCCAAACACTGGTATATATAGGAGAAGCTTTGAATGATTAGCATTCATGGCATTAAGTAATCCAATTAATATTTAGATTATAATGTTTGAAATGGTCATACTTATTATCGAAATATTTCGTAATATTAACGGTTATGAAAATAATTTTCAATTAATTCGTACCGATCACAATAACCCGTCTTCAAAATATTTGAGTAATCGAGAATTTCGTAACATCCGAAATTTAACCTTCAGGAACCATAGAAAATTACACCAAAAAACAGCTTTCGCAGGTGCAAATTTATGCACCTTGCGAAAGTGCAAAGCACCTCTGGCAGGTGCATTTAGCACCTACGGTGCCACTGCCACAAAGCAGTTGAAAGGGCACCAATGCTTAATAAAGCACTTTAATTAGTGCTTAATACCACTAATACAATGCTTAAGTAGCACCTAAGGTGCTAATTAAATTAGTATATTTCTAGTGTTAATTCTAATTGCATTCTCCGAATTTGTTACACAATTAGCAATAAAATTTTAATTTCTCTCAAATAGGTTCAATTTGAAAATTAATTTTTCATTCATCTATTACCCATTTTGAGCGTACAACATATCAATATCTTCGTCTCATTACGAAGAACCCGAATCCACTTCGACCCGACCACCCAAACACGTAAAGTACATTATTTGAAAGTATATATTATTTGAGTACTGAAAATACATTATTTTATATGCTATCAAATAATGTACATTCAGTACACAAATAATGTACTTTTATTATATTAAAAATGTACCTTATATTCATGGTTCACACAATAATTTGTCTATTGTTGGTTTTTTTTTTTTTTTTTAAATCCGTGGAGGGAGGGGGGGGGGGAGCACATGATGTTATCTTCAATGTGAAGTTGTTTTGAGATCCACACCCTTTAAGTTAGCTACTTTGAGATTCATCATGAAGAATAATTGTTTTGAATTTTTTTAATTTAATAAATGCATTTTTATTATTTTGTACCTACTTATTCATCAAGGAAAGCTAATTACACGAGGAAATAACACACAAAGAAAGTGTCTTTTGAAATTAAAATAATTATTTTATAGTTCATCAAAACACGTAATGTACGATAAAAAGTCCAATTAATAAAATTAAATGTAAAATTATATAATCAAAATGTAAAAAGTTGTACTTATTATTAATTGTGTAGAAAAATGTCGTAAAAGTATATATAAAAAGATAATAAAAATAAGGAAAAATGGTCAAATAGGCCCTGGAAGCAGTGGCGATAGACGGCTGGCGAAACCCTTCCTCGGCGGCTGAAGCAGCGGCGAGCGTCCCCTGTTCTCCCAGCGAGCGGAGCAGCTTGGCGGCAGTCCTCCCTCGACGGTGGCTGGAGCTGTGACGGATGGCAGATCCGACGACCTCTCCTCCCTCTCGCGGGCAGCTTCGAAGGAAATTGGCAGCGAATTAGTGTGAAATAGCAACGGCAGTTGAGCAACAAGCGGGAGGCATCACCTCTGGTTCCCTTCGGCGAACAGCTGCAACAACGTGATTCTCTCTCTCGTCTTCCCTTTTCTGTCCGGCGTGAGCAACGGAAAATAGATCAGCGACGCAGCTCTTCCCTCGTCGATGGCGATTAGGCAGTGGTGGCGTGGACAACAGCTTCTACGGCGACCTCCTCCCCGGCGAGACAACGGCAGCAGCAGCAGACCAGCAGTGGCGGTGTTCGCCCGTGATGAAAGTAGTGTGTTATTGTTGTTTTGTTGCTGAAGATGATTGATGATGATGATGATTTTGGATTTTTGGGTTATGGTCTCTTTCTCGGTTACGGGCAACCATTTGCCGGTTGCCGATCAATTTTTGACTGAAATTTAACTGGAATCTCTCTTATAGGTTACCGGAATTCTAATTACCCGTCATAGCAGGTCATAAATAGGTTTTTGGGTTTCATTGCATGAAAATCAATTGTTGATGGGTGTAATTGTACCTTTAAAAAGTTTAAGGGGCTAATTGACTTTTCAGCTAAAGTTCAAGGGTGTATTTGACCATTTTCCCTAAAAATAATCAATACATTATGTAAAAGAAGAAAAGAAAGTACGATTGAAAGAATTTGCAAGTATATATACAAGAAAGTAATTATAGCATACAATTTATTTAATAGTGTTAACAATTTATAAGAGAAAAGAAAAAAAAAAGAGTAAAATTGAAAAAAATATGTGATTGTACAAGAGAGATAAGAAAATATAAATGTACAAGTTAACATTGTATCTAATTATATTGAAACATTTTTATTCCCATCCATCGTTTATATAATTTAATTTTAAGATTAACAAATTATAATTTTTTTGAATAATGCTAGATACTCATGAATTTTTGTAGACAAATTTGTACACACTACTTGTGTAGTTATGCTGCTTCATTTGGTTCATTCCTAATAAAATCAACAAATTCATAAATGATGGATAGACATACACAAAATTTATGAAACTTATCAACATGTTCAAATTCAAGTAAGGCCATAGTTAACATGTGTAGCATCTCTCGGTTGAGTTTATTGGACATAATCTTCCTAGTGTGATTTACTTATATTATGTGATTTGTAAGCTATTACACATGAACGAGGTTTGCTCAGTCTATACTCTTGGGTAGTGGTTGGGAGTTTTCATCTTCTCTCACACACACAAAGGTACAAATCAAAAGAATTTAAACCATGAGTGGTAAGCATTGCATATAAAGGGGGTTAACCCTAGCTGAGTTGGTTTATTAATCACAAGGTTCTAAGTTTGACTGTCTATAAGAGCTACATATTAATCTTATTGGTTTTAGTCGGTCAGCTATAGGGAACCTTAGCTGATTTACGTCATTGTAGTCTTTTGTTGATTAGAGTTACAAGACGAATTTCACGCAAAACACACCTTTAATTAAATAACAATTGGAGGCTTTCTAGTAAGTCAAAAAATAAACAAAAAGTATATATTTTGATACCATGACCTCTTAGTATTTCTATAATCAAGTTAGATTTCAACAATTTTTGTATGGTCAATTTTTATTGAATTTGAAATTGAGTTAATGTGTATTCCCATTAGAAGAGCTCTTCCGACCTAAGAGAAAGCTATCTTTTTTTGAGTACAAGAGAAAGCTATCTAATTCTATAGAATTATTATGAAGTTGGATTATGTAAAGTGTGATTAAAAAAAAAAGAGAAATAATTAAAATTGAAAAAAAAAGTGGTGTTATTATAAATTGTGTGTAAAAGAGAATTAATTATTAAGATATCTTATTAAGTTCTACTACATGGATTCCTAATTTATACTCCTTTACTTTTACTCTATGATATGACAAGAAATGATAAGTTATCTTCATGTGACAGATGAGATGGATTCAAACCATAAAAGAATTAAAAAAAATCATTTTTTTTTATAAATTAACTTCCACTTTTGTTTCCTGAAATGAAAATTGAGGAAAGATTTTTTTTTTTTAATTACTCTCATTTTTCAAGTCACACATACATATATACAAACACGCACTTACGCGCGGTGCACGCATATAATACACATATTATTTATTTATTTGTTTATTTTGATTCAAATTTAGATTTCTGTCCATTACTAAACAAAATGTCTATTTTTGTTAAAATTCATTCCAAATGCCCGAGCATTTGATTTCGATACTCCTACCAAGTGCTCCCATATTAAATTAAACAACATCTCATTTTCACTCCATTAAATCATTCATCACTATAAAAATACAAGTTATCAAGAGACGTTTAGTTGAAATATCATAATTTGAATCAAATATTTGGTAATCGGAATAAATTTAGTAAACGTTTGATAGTGGATAGGAATTAGTATATATAATGCGTCTGATCAGACTTTAAAATCACATATACAAAATTTAAATTTTATATTTTTTTAATTTCTAAGTATAATTTTCTTAGTTATTATTCATATTGTTAGAATTATAATATATATGAAATACAATTAGGAAAGATTCAATTTAATTATGTAAATTTTTTTTCTATAAATTTATTTAAATATGTGCATAATTAGAGATTATATTAATCTCCACAGGCCTTGTGGTCAAGCAGCACTCGGTGTGCACTCCCATGTGGAATAGAGTGGGTTTGAGCCTCAGTGGAGGCATTTGTTGACTTTTTGTGCTGTGCTTCATTAGGTTGAGAAAGTAGCTATGAACAGATACTACATTATAACAGACTCAGTAGCACTCAAAAAAAAAAAAGAGATTATATTAATCATAAAAAATTTTAATTTTTAATTTTAATTTTGTATGCTATGATAATAGATACTTGACCAAATATTTGAAAATTCTATATTATTATATAATACATTTTAATATATTTTTATTTAAATTCATAATAACAAATTTTTTTTCGTACATCGCACGGATAAAACACTAGTTCATTCTAAATGCGGAATATTTGATTTTGATACTCCTACCAAGTGCTCCCATATTAAATTAAACAACATCTCATCACTGTATAAAGACTCTAAATATTTTCACTCCACTGAATTATTAATCACTATAAAAATACAAATTATCAAGAGATGTTTTGTTGAAATATCGTAATTTGAATCAAATATTTGGTAATCTGAATGGATTTAGTAAACGTTTGATAGTGGATAGGAATTAGCATATTTATGTGTGTGGGTGAGTCTAAATATTTTCCCTCCATTTGTTGAATTACACCTCCCTAAGAATTACAATTCGGTGGCAACTAGGAAAGGAAAAAATAGAAAAACTACATTGCCCTTTATTATTATTATTATTATTATTATTATTACATAAAGACATTTTAGTCTTTATACCACTTTTTCATTTCCTATCCCCAATAATTCAATTCTCCCTATCAAATAATGCAATTTGAATTCCTACTTTATTCCCACCAAATTATAATTCTTTTTCCTTTTAATTTATTCCTTCCAACTAAACGTCCGGTTAGGATTGCAACATATGTCAATAGGTCATAAAATATTAAAATGAGTAACTTACATCTACTTTTAGTGCAGAAAAAAAAAAGAGTTGTTGATTTTTCAAAAAAAAAAAGAAGAAGTTATTGATATGTCAGATCGCACTTAATGGGCTGGATTGACAAAGTTCTAACATCTGGACCCAGACCATAGCCCATTAAAGCCCAGTCCATTTAACTACATCTCTGATCTGAAATCATCTCTCTCATTGGCCATTGCCTTCACTTTCTCTCTCTCTCTCGCTCTTCAAACTGTTGAAAGAGAAGAGAAGTTCAGGTAGCGCCTTCAAGTACCTACCACTTCTTGGTCTTCCCAATATATACACAGCTGATTTTGCATTTCAGCTGCAGAGCAATTCAAGCCTCCATTTTCACCTGAAAAAGGATTCGAAAACTCGAGAATTGAAGACAAACAGAGAGGAATTCGCCATGAAATTGCACAAACAGGCGAGCGTGAATTACAGAAGAGATGAAGAGACGGCCCAGCATACCCCGCCTTACTCCCCCAAAACCCTGAAACACCCCAGATCTCTACCCAGATCCATCAACTATCTCCTCAGAGAGCAGAGGCTTCTGTTCATCCTCGTCGGTATTCTCATTGGCTCCACTTTCTTCATCATCCAGCCCAGCCTTTCACATCTCAGCTCTTCTTCCCCGATTCCTAGATCCCACTCTTTCCACCTCTCCAACAAGGAGGCGCTCCCCGTGTATACCCCTGCCAGGAGTAGCGGCGGATATGGCGCCGCCGGGATCGGGAGAGTGCCCGTCGGGATTGCCAGGAAGCGGATGCGGATTGTCGTCACCGGCGGGGCCGGCTTCGTCGGCAGTCATTTGGTCGATAAGCTGATGAAGAGAGGCGACGATGTGATCGTCATTGATAATTTCTTCACCGGCAGAAAGGAGAACGTGATGCACCATTTCGGGAATCCGAGGTTTGAGCTCATTAGACATGATGTTGTGGAGCCTATTTTGCTCGAGGTCGATCAGATTTACCACTTGGCTTGCCCTGCTTCCCCGGTTCATTACAAGTATAACCCTGTCAAAACAATCATATCCTTTTTATTTTATTTTATTTTTATTTTTACTTGGATTCGCGCGTTTTTTTTAATATTTTATTTTATTAACTAAAATATGCAAATTGCATGATCTTTAGGATGCTGGTCCTGAAATTTTTGTCCTTTATGCTTGTTTTGTTGTTTACTAATGAATCTTAGAATATGTGCGATTATAATTGATTGATTGCTCTTATGGATGTTGAAAATGTGCTTTGAGAATCTTGACTGCAATTATTACAAGACAAATGTTATGGGCACTCTTAACATGTTGGGACTTGCAAAGAGGATTGGTGCAAGGTTCTTGCTTACTAGTACGAGTGAGGTTTATGGAGATCCACTTGAGCATCCCCAGAAGGAGACTTATTGGGGAAATGTTAATCCAATAGGTAGGTTTCAAGCACTGTATTGTGTGTTTTGCGAAGTTGTGTATACTCTCAATAGGATTATATATATGGTTAGGTGTTGTTAATGAGTTTGAGTGTCAATTAGGTGAGAGGAGTTGCTATGATGAGGGAAAACGTACTGCCGAGACTTTGACTATGGATTATCACCGAGGTGCAGAAGTGGAGGTAATGAAGCATTTGCTTAATTATTAGTCATAACTCATAAACTGCTATGTCAAGTTTGTTGTGGTGTTTTTGTTTTTTGTCCTTATATCTCTTTTGTGTCTGCAAAGGTTCCTTTCTTTTAAAGATCATTGTAGTGTTTTTGTTTTTGTTTTTATTTGTTCTAAAGGAAGTCTGAGGTGGAATCTAATCATCTATAGGTGAATTAAATAGTAAAACACTAAAACCTAAATGTATAAGCTTTTAAAGTAAGTTTCTAAAATTAAGGTAAAGCTGGGATTGGGTGGCCATTTATGGCACACAATGGTATGCATGATCCAAAGCGCGTGAAGTGTCTAGGAGGAAATTATAGATATTATTTACTTCTCGTGATCTCTTTGTATCAAAGATTGATATTTTGGTACAAACATTTTCCTTTTTTTCTTTCCCGTAGGCACTTGTTTTTAATATGAAACTAAAATGGAGACAAGTTAGTTTTCCAGAGGGATGGAAACATAATCATTTCTTTCACATCTACTGTTTTGACACTTTATTCTTTTGCAATTATGGCTTGTATTTAACATGAGCATAACTCTTTTTGTTTGTTTGTTTTTGTATTTTTTTTAGGTTTTTGTTTTTTTTAAATTTTAATTTTTCTAATTTTTTTAAGAAGCAGACATGCCATAAAAGGGTTACAAATTATTGCTTTAATAAGCCCTCAAACTATTTATGATACTTCAATTGCACCCTTGAACTCAAAAGGTTCATATAAACACTTGACTTTTGAAAAAAAAAAAAAGCAAATGAGTCTATTTTACCTGTAAACATCTAGTCAGTGTTAATTTGAAAAGCCATATCTTATTTTATATTAAATTTTAAACTTATGTGGCATCTGTTATTTAATAATAATAGTAGTTATTATTATTATTATTAACTTCTAACAAATCTACAAAGCCTGATGAACTGATTGAAGACTTATGAAATTGGCCTTTTTTTTATAAAAAAATCTTGATGAAGAGTCCTCTTCATCAAGATCTGACAAAGAACAGTTCCTCTTTGTCACAAAGATGGACAGTTCCTCTTCACCACTCACCAGGATCTGGTGACGAGGAACAATTCTTCTTTGTCAAATTCAGAAAGGTGGTAAAAGTTCTTTCTTTGTCTATAAAAATTTTGTACTTGCCTTTCATCATAATTGTCAGCATGCTTTTGCCGATTTGTCATTGATTTCGGATGCAGTAGAAAGCTAAGGTAGCTACTTCCCATGATTTTTAATTATTATTATTAAAGTAGTAAATCAGTCATTTATTAATTAAATGAAAAATATAAAAAAATAATATTTAAATTATAAATGAAATTTGCCAACTAAGCAAATAAACATGACAGATAAGTGATAACCTACTACAACAGGTAATAATCAGGTGAAATGGAGTCAATTGTGGTTTTTTTTTTCCAAAGTTCAAGAGTTCATGTGTACCTTTTTCAAGTTCAAGAGTACAATTGAATTATCCTAAATAGTATGAGCATTTATTTGGCTCTTTTCCCTATTTCATTTACACAGACTTACACAAAATTCCCTTTAGATTTTTCATTCTAATGTCCTTGCATGCACTGTCTGCAATTTGGGTACCTATATTTACCAGGTTACATTGATAATCCAAGTGGCATGCAGATAAGGGTGATTTTTTTTCCCCTTTGCAGGTGCGCATTGCTCGTATTTTCAATACATATGGACCTCGAATGTCACTAGATGATGGACGTGTTGTCAGTAACTTTGTGGCTCAGGTTTGTTTATAATATGTGTGTGTATTTATAAGTATTTATGGATAACTATAATTCATTATAATACTCCATATTATATACTTCAGTTTGCTCATCCCTTAAGTATCTAACAGCAATAGTTATTTCTATGTTATTGTTGTGTAGGCTATTCGCAAGCAACCTATGACAGTGTATGGTGATGGACAGCAAACAAGAAGCTTCCAATATGTTTCTGACTTGGTATGCCATCTTATATCTATCTTGATATCTGAATCGATTTTTATTTGGGGGTGCATCTTCTATCATTATGTCTATTATCTCCTAGATACTGAACATTTGTGATGGCAATATGTAGTTGAGTTCTTGGTGCCTCTCTTTGCCACAAATTTTGACAATTTGGCTCATGCCTCATGGTTGTGCAATTCTAGTTGCAGTTTTGTTTCTTTAGTGTTGATGCAAATTTTTTATTTAAGACCTTTTGATGCCCTTTGCCATCAAGCATCCACGTGGCTGCTACCACTTGTAAGTTAGTAGATCAGTCCACATTAGCTCAAGTATCACATACTAGTCATCATAAAGAATGTGATCCATTCATTTTCTACTACTGCCAACTAGGTTCTCGTTTGGAGAAAAGCAAGATAACTATTCTACTCCTTTATCCTTTTTTTTTTGGGTCTTTACCAATTATGTAGTAAAGGTAGCTTTTAACCATTTTATTTTTTTGGGTACATCTGATGTGGATGCAATTCAAACCCAGACCAAAGACTTGGAAAACCACATTTAAACCTACCACTAGACTAAGCCTCAAATCCCGTTTTGTTTTTCATGCAAGGAAAAGATTGCTGCTTTCCAGTAATGATTAATGAATATAGCATTAAGGAAGCCCTAAACAGATTTGTGTTTTCCCAAAAAGCCTTATTTATATGACAGGGAATTGCTGTCTCAATAAACTGAACAATTCAAAAGTATCTTACCGTTATTTTTCTGCAATAACATGACTCTGAAGACACCTTTTCTCCTATCTCGCTCTTACTGCATATGAACTTTTTCCTGAGCAATTCCATAATTTTTATGCTCGTGTATTGAATACTTGGAAAAAACCACTTTTATGCATGTTAACTGTGCACGTCAGCCTGTATACTAAAATGCAAAATACTTTGGAGTAAAATGTGTTTTTCTTGCTGAAGGTTGATGGACTGGTAGCATTGATGGAAGGTGAGCATGTTGGGCCTTTCAACCTGGGAAATCCTGGGGAGTTCACCATGTTGGAGCTTGCTGAGGTCTGTCTAAGATGTTTTTATTCCTTTCTTCAATCATACATCTTTACATATAGAAAAACGGGCAACAAATTATTTTATCAATATATCATTACGCATATGTGCTACCTATACAAGTCCATTTGCGGAATACTTTGTGCAATTTGAGTGGGCTTTCATCAATTGGATATTTCTTAAACACAGGTCGTGAAAAAAGTGATTGATCCTAGTGCAACAATCGAATTTAAACCCAACACTGCTGACGACCCTCACAAGAGGAAGCCGGACATCAGTAGAGCAAAGGAACTTCTAAACTGGGAGCCGAGAATCCCCCTGCAGGATGGGCTGCCCCTCATGGTCAATGATTTCCGCAACCGCATCTTGAATGAAGATGAAGGAAAAGGGAACAAGTAAAGAGTGAGAAGCATAAACAGTATGTATAGATCATACTCTAGTTTGTTATGTTGTTTATTTCTTTGTCTAGTTCATATATTCATTCTTTCTTCTTCACACGTGGCCAACCCAACAGCTATAGTATTCTACACAATAGGAATAAATTGTCTTATTTTGATTTTCTTTTTTTGGGTTGAATTCAAATTTTGTATCTTTACCTTACTTCAAAATTGGGCATTGCCTTGCTGTGTAAAACTCCTTTGTGATATTTGTAAGAAGCTATAGATTTGTGTCTTAAATGTCTTTGATTTTGTTCCCTATGACTAATGTGCATTTCAATACCTGTACTTAACATTATTCTGTGGACTGTGGATACTGCAATATTACTTAACCAAGTTGATGTACAGAGAAACTGTGAGCTGGATGACAGTTTTCCTAGTGCTTTGGAATTAATGGTGTCAAAACGGGCCAACCCGGCCCCATCACGGGCTTGACCAATTTGATGGGCTGGGCTGGGCCGGGCTGGCCCTTTTTGGCTGGACTACATTTTTGTAACTCTGTCCGTCACATAGTGGTTGGCGGGTTAAATCAACTTGGTATGGAGTAAAAAATTTAGACAAAATATTTCTGGAGGACTAAAATATGTACAAATTTGATAGTAAGATATTTTATTGGATGAAATTAAAAGTTGAGGAGCAAAATTGTGACATCGTATAATCAATGAACTATTTTAGTAATTTTATCTCATTTTACAAATAATTGTAAGCTCGACATTGGATTCCATGACATGAATGAGTTTATTTTTTGTGTAGGAATATTTTTGAATTTCTTTTATGATTGGAATTGTTATTCCTTTCATGCATTAAAGCAGGGATAGGATATTAAAAAAAAAAGTGAAAGAATGAAAATATTCTTTGATGTGGCACAAATTTAATCAAAAAGATATTTTGATTTGATATTTAACAAGTCATAATGTTTCACGTCTAGATGACAAATCTAACATTAAAAATGTGTAAACAAAGAGAAGCCAAAAATACTTAGGGTGCGTTTGTAAATCAGGAAAATGACTTTTGAAAAATATGTCATTTTTTATAAAATAGTTTCATTTTCCGTGTTTGGTTGCATTCTGGAAAACTGTTTTTGTGGGTGTTGTCTGTGGTGTCTGTAGTGATACGGAAAATGACTATTTTCCCCAGTCAAATGAAAATGTTTTCCGTACGTTGATTGGATTTTCGAAGCACATTCAAACATTAGAAACCTGAAAAATAATTTTCAAAAATCATTTTCCGGATTTTCAAACACACCTTTAGAACATTGTTATATGCATTAACTTGTGAAGATGTTTACACATAGAACTGAAGTAGACAGAAAAAGTTTGGGAATCAATTTAGAAAAAGAAGTAAACGTAAAGAGAAAAAAGAAAGAAGAAAAGGTAGGAAGAGATTTATGAAAAAAATTGAAGAGGAAATGGGATAGGCATCTGATTCTCGAGAGCTAATGGTTGAGAAACAAAGTTCACTTTGTAGCTAGCTAAGCTACAACGGAATTTGTTCTCTATGGGGTCTAAACCTTTATTCCAATCCATGCATGCATGCTTCCCTTTCTCCAAAATTCCTACTCAAATTTTGAACCCATACATGTGCTGCCCTTATACACGTACATATACTACCTATACACACACATGATGTAGTGGATCTATGGGTCCATGATTGAGATTATATTCAAATTCATATTGATCTATTACTTTAAAAAAAATATAACTTACCATCAAATTATACTTTAAATCTTGTAAATTTGTAATGCAGTGCCCTAATATGGTATGCAAGACCAATACTCTGCAATCCATACCCCGGTTGTGCTTAGTACATTTCTAAACACTTGTTCATCCAGAAAAACGACAATTTTAATGATTGAGAAGTATACTGGACTCAGACTCGATCTCTCAGTTGTTAACACAATCACTTTCAACCCTAGGTTGACATTGAAACAACTAGTAGTGAAATTAGAATGAGGAGACGATTTCAATGACCAATAAGGGCTGGTGTTTGGAATTTATGAGATATAACACATTCTTTAATGTGATAGAACACACTAACAATTGAGAAATTAAATTTTTCATACCTATATAACTGAAAATTAAAGTGTAATTTTCCTTACTCATAAATTTAGAATCATTCATGCAATTCTCATCACGATAATGCCAATTGTATTTTAAGTGAATATTCATCAAAGAATATTATTTATGATTTCAATTGAATGTACTTATATTAACTGCCCTATGCGGCTATATATGCATTTGGATATACACTATATATACCTTCTTTTTGTTTTGAGTGACGAGGGGAACTCGCAGTCACTATTTAAAAGTATGCATTGGGTAAATCCTGCCTTATGACTCTAGTCGGCAAAGGACCACAAGGAGGTAAACCAGACTAGGTTGCTCATAATTGACCGACTCAAACCAAGAAGACTAATAAACCGCTCTCGTTGGGAAATGAACTTGTAACATTGTGGTTACCAAATCAACAGTCTAACCAAGTTGATTAGAGTTACCCTACTATATACCCATTTTTTTTGGATTAACTTTTTTGGATTAACGAGGTAAACCCCACTCCTCACTGTGTGAGTATGTGGGTAAAGCCCTCGCCCTGTGACCCTAGCCGGCAAAGGGCCACAAGGAGGTAAACCAGCCTAGGTTACCCATAGCTGACCAGCTCAAACTCAAGGGCTTGAGGTTCGAACCCACGACCTCTCGGCTGCAAGTGTAACTCTCTTACCACTTGACCTGCCCTTACGGGCACTATATACCCATTTATATGCATGGATGGTGGAGTGTCAATTGAGAAAATGAATAATATTATACACTCTCTGAACACTTAGCTATAAGGGTGTTTTGCAATAATTCAATTCAATAACAACAACAATAATAAATGTGCAGTTTCATTGTAAGAAGACTTTAAGTTGTTACCACACATACCTTTTGATTATGAGGAAAAAATCCTTCTTAAAAGTATATTAAATATATTACTATTTTAAATATAATGTAACAAATATCTTTCATTTAGTTAGGCAAACTGAAGATCATATTATCATATGAAAATCTGCTCAAAGTTGGTAAAGGTTGCTACCAATATTTGGTAACAATAAATGTTTGAACAATATAATAATGGAGACATCAGAAATTTCACCAAATGCAATAATTCCTTAGTTAAGTTCAGTACTGAAGAAGTTGCATTGCCTTCATCACCACTTCTGACCTGAATTATTGCACCACAAATACTTGCAGGTTTTTTTTTTTTTTTTTTTTTTTTTTTTTTTTTTATATCA
>NC_044924.1:27954767-27974479 GCF_003576645.1 Ipomoea triloba
TTTTTTTTTTTTTTTTTTTTTTTTTTTTTGTTTTTGTGGGTAAAGGGAGATAATTTTTGGGGCTGTAAATACTTATTGAAAAGTAGGTGAAAATATATATATAATTTGTAATCTCAATAAATGATTGAATGATTGATCATGGAAAGAAAATTAAATAAATTGATATTTCTATAAATCAATAGACGTTAGGCAGAAGTTCAAAAAAAAAAAAAATAGACGTTAGGCATGACGGGTGAATTTTTTTCTAATTGACACGTCTTATATTACTATTTTTTTTTTAAGAACAAGTTGAGGTGAAAACATTATTACACGTCTCTTTAATTTTGAGATGATTCTCATGCAAGATCAATTGTATAGTTGGTCTTGTGTGAGATCGTGTCATATGGAATGCGTAATAATTATTGATAATTAAAGATGTAATACTTTATCAAAGTGAATATTAGGGAGTGATTTTAAATTGGTAAAAGATATAATATAACTCTAATTTTAATGAAAAATGCTTTTCACCCTTACAATTATCACTATTCCCAGATTAATAAAAAAAATTATTTATTTTCATAGATTATTTGTAAATTAACTGATCAAGTTAATAAAAAATCCAAATTAGTGTATCCAATAAAAAGAATACATACGCATATGAGAATGATTAATAGCGTAATAGTGAGGGGTGATTGTAGGGATTTGTAGCTTTTTTTCAATTTTGATTAAATTTCAATTCTTAATATATAGAGAGTGGTAATTGTAGGAATATTTTTTCAATTTTGATTAGATTGCAGTTTCAACTTAACTATTTTATTGTCAAATAGATAAAGAGAATTTAAATATTTCATAAATATGGTATATTCTTACAGTACAATTCCATTTTCCTCTTTATCAGGTAGACATCCTTTTAGTTCAAGATGAATATCTACTAAATTCAATTATGATCATTTCAAATGATGAATATATAACAAATATAATTATTAAAACCCCTATAACAATTGCAATCATAAAATTATTATTTACCCACAAATTTAAATTTTATATATAAGTTTGACATAGTTTCATAATTCCTTATATTCATTAATTATTAGTGAATCATCAATGAGTTGGACTTCACTAAGAGCTAATCAAATGAGGGCATGTCAACGTATATAAATTAATGTACATTGTGTGAAAATTTATGTACATAAATGTGAAACTATGAACTTTTACCCTTTTTTTTTTTTAAGTACTACTGACTCTGTTACATTGTAGTATCTTTTATATATATATATATATATATATATATATATATATATATATATATATATATATATGTATGTATGTATGTATGTATTTTTCAATCAATTGAAGCACAAAGAGTCAATACCATCCATACTGAGGCAAATTACGAACTTTTAATACTTGTTTTAATATCATATTAATAATATGTATTTTGTTCCAATTAAAATTTTAAATTTTAATGAAAATGCAACTTTAATTATTTCGTTTATCAAAAATAACTTTAAAAAATGTAATACTCTTTTTTTTTTTAATATATAATCGCGTTGTAAGTATTTTCATTCAAAAGTATTACTTATTCTTTGATAAGCATTACGGAGTGTTTGGTAAATAGTTGTTAGCTGTGTTATTGGGTTTAACTAGTTGATAGCATTAAGTGATTGTAGGAAAATGTTGTTAGCTGATTACATGCAAAATGATTTTCTCAAAAAACTGATTGCAAAAACTGCTTTGAGCAACTTTTTGAATTTTAGCATTTCGAAGCAATAAGTTGGTACAAAAAACTAATTAATCAAACACTGATATTGATTGTTTAACCAAATCAAACATTTAATATTGATCAAATAAGTCAAAATTGACCAATAAACTAACTATGTTACCAAACAGACCTACGTATTTGAATCTCTATTTTATGTTACTTTACATAAACTTTTGTGAGGAAGCGAAATACGTCCGTAGTACAAGTGTTGGGTGCAAATGTAATTCATATTCATCGAGAAATGCAAGCCAGATCTATCCATTGGCAGTGAACTCCATATTCATCTGAATAAATTGAATTATGAAGAGCACATAGGAAAGAATGCGTGTCAGACGATTATTTAACCGTTGTATTGTCTCATAGTCGAGCAAATTAAATTTCAAATTTAATTACCATTTTATTTATAGTACTATTTATTATAATAAGATTAAATTCATTTGCAGAACTGTACTGTGGCCACGTTCTGAAAATGAAATTATTATTATTATTATTATTATTATTATTTTCATTAAACATCTGATGACCACAATGAAGCCAAACGCACTCTTAGGAAACTGTCACTGATTCTTGCAGGGAATCTTCTCCATGACTGTCATGTTTTGCTTTTTAGTTGGGTTAAAACGTTCACGTTTTACTGTTTAAGATTTAATATGGTGTATTTTTTTAAAAAATTTTATATTAAAGTTAGAGAAAATTATCAGAATGTCATTATGTTCCAATATGAGAATTGAACTTGAAACATTAGCCAATTGTTCGACAAATTTGGTTGGAACTAGGTTGCTCCCTTACACAATTTATTCTTTATGTATGAATGTATTAAGCACAATATATAAAAATAATAAATATACAGTACAACTATTTTCTTAATTAAATTTTAAGTTAAAACGAAATGCATTTTTTAATTTGGTATCAAAGTCAATTTTTTTTTGTAAATGTTGTGGCTTCGAACCTCTATGTAACCTAATTACATAATGCCTCTAACATTTTTGGAGAGAAAACATATGATTTTGAATTAGTATGTTTGACCTGTTTTTTATTTTAAATTTGATTAGAAGGATCAAATGTCACGAAAATCATCTTTGAGAACCAAATACAAAAATGACCTTATAGTTTTGTGACTAAAAGTAGAAATAATTATATATTTATTATGACTTCTATTTTTTGTGTTAATTAATACACCATGGATTTGCCCTCATTTTACCAGTTGCTCATCCTCATGCTTTTGATATTGTTGGAATTTGTGTGTCCGTGTGGAGAGAGAGAGAGAGAGCAGGGGAGACAAAAACATTTCAAGAAATTAAGTGGTATATATATATATATATTGGATCAAATGTATACAGAGCTTATCGTGCGATTGGTGCGGATTGCACTATTAGGTATACATAAATGCACCGCACCTAATGGTGCATTTTCGAACACTTTGTAGTGTATTTATGCATACCTAATGGTAAGTGACTGTACGACCGCACGAAAAGTCCTGTTTCACCGGAACTTAGACCAATATATATAAGGGATATAGGGGGTTCAATAATATATTAAAAGAATATATATCCTGGCTGGATAAATACTGAGCATGTGAAATTGAATATGGGTAGAGCATCAATTCCCTTCCTTTAATGAAGCTGTGACACCAACCCAGCACCCCACATCCCCACCCCCTCCCCTCCACCAAAGACAGCAAATATAATAATAATAATAATAATAATAATAATAATAATAATAATAATAATAATAATAATAATAGAACTCCAAAAGAAAATTTGTTCATTACACATTAAAAAGGAAAATTCTATTATACTAAGACTACACAACTTTAATATAAAATAGGGTAACATTTGTGTGATATTAAAATAATATTTAATAGTTCAATTGATTCGATCGAGATGGGGTGGGAGCCTAGGTACTGAGGTGCGACTCGTGATTTATCTTTTCTATGGGTCTCAAGCGTAAGTATGAATTTGACTTTGTGGTGGACATTACGTACTATAGAAGGTTTTGAGATGAGAGTGTATTTGACTAGTTGAGACACAAGAATACTATAGGATATAAGATATTCTTAAAATAATTTTCAATGAAATCAAGTAGTATTGAAAACTATTCTAGAAAGAGCAACTCTCTGTGACACCGTCACACGGATTCTTATCCGTGAGACGAGTCTGGTTAATATGAAAATATAAATATCGGGATCCAATCCTGTGGCTTTCCCTCAAGAAAAGTCACAGAGGTGTCATCTGAGCCTGGAATGAGATGTTTGTTACTTATAAGAGAAAATGTAATATTTTGAGGAAAAATATACTACGTAATACTTTTAAATCAAAATGTAAAAGTATTACATTTTTCCCAAAAGTATTACACTTCCCTGATATGTATTAAATATTTTATTCCTGATTAGTATTACATTTTTCAATATAAATATTATATTTTCATAATGACCCGACATGTCTCACCAATAAAGATTGCGTAAGACAACCTCACACAAATTTTTTTCCTTTTAAAAAATGATATCATAGCGTTTTATATCAGCACTGCCGCCCCATCGGCAGGATAGATATTCCCACATTAAAAAAAATGCTAAAATGTTGACACTCATCAATATTTTGATTTACATTACATACTTTTACATTATATAAGATATAAGATAGTACACGAGCCTCGTAAAGAATACGGATACTAACTATTGGTACAAGAATTGACACATCATACATAGTTTATTTTAGTTACATGCATCAAATACTCTGTATATTACGTACATTTTTGTTGCATTTTATATGTCATTTTACTTCAAGATATAGCACAATTATTGATTAACCATCCCAAAATAAATTTATAAGCTTTGTTTTACTAATCGTCATAATGTGCATGGTTTAAATGTATAAGTTTTTGGGAGTTTGTAGACCAGTTGAGCCACATTTCGCGATTTACCTCATTCATTTGTCTTTTGAGTAGGAGTAGTAATAAGTTAAACTTATTTCATATGTCACATTTTCTAGGAGCTAAAGCAATTTTTATTTTATTTGTATATATGTTTACTAAGATTTTTGTGTAAATTATAAATTTGGAATTTTATGTTGAATTAAATTTTAAAATATATAAAAAAAAATTAGCCAATAATTGAAGTAGGTTTGGTTTTGTCAAATTAAAAAAGCATTAGTCATTTCTTATTATTTTTAGTATATGCCATTATTACAATTTTGCATAGGAATGACTCTAAAAAAATTAAATAGTAAATAATACGAGATCTTATCAGATATATGTACATATTATAAAATGAAATGAATGAATACTTAGGGAATTGAAGTTCACTTCAAATAATATACTAGTATCGATGTAATATAAGTATATAACCATGGTAATCTTATACTCCATATAACATAGTTTTTTCAATTTAAATTACGTAATAACTTTTGGTAATATAATATTACATACATTCTCTTAAGTAATTGAACCATCATATTTCAAATATTTTAACTTTACCTTTACACTAGGTATATATAATTTTCGTAATAAATTTAAATATTAATATTACATTTCCACAATATTATGTTACATCCTTGTAAATTGTAATCTTACCTTTTAAAATATGATCATGGTAAATAAATTTGGATGTATAAATTTATTTACATTTACATATTTAATTTGCTGCACTATGCTCACTTTTCAATAAGTGTAGGTTAGTAGGCTGAACTAGGCCGACCCGACCATGGCTAGTGTTTTTGTTTTTACCATGAAGTGAGCAAGTATTTTATTGCAACGTTAAGTTTTTGGTGAAAGGCTTAAAACAATAGAAAGAAAGGTGGCTTTAGATGAGAGAAGAGGTTTGCACTTTGCAGCAATATAATATAATCTCCATTGCTCCAAAAGCTTTAATTTGATTCAGATTCCCCATCTCCATCGTCTCTTCTCTTCTGCACATGAAGGGAATCGATATATTCTGCGCCTCCCAAGCTGCCACCGCCATCCGCAGCACCATGGAAGAGATAACCGCCGTCGCTTCCTCCTCCTCCTCCGCAATCCAACTCGGCGGAAGCGGCGGAGGCAGAGCCATCGACCGCTTCAACCCTATCATCACAGACTCCAGGCGACGAACCGCCCCGGTTCCAAAACCGCCGGCGCAGAGCCCAGGCGGCTTTGGCAAGACAAAGAAGGATAAGATCAGCAAGAGTAGTAAGAGTAATAATAAGAAGAAGAATTCTCGGAAGGCGGCGGCGGGCGAGGAAAGCGGCGGCGGCGGCGGCGGAGGGTGGAGGTGTACTAAACCGGGCGGTTTTATCACGCCGCAGAGCTCTTCCAGGTACCTTCTGAATGAGAATGAGGACGATAAAGATTATTTCCTGGACGTTCTTTCGGATTTCAACCCGATTCTGAAGTTGGATGATCCGAATAACGATATAAAAAATCTCCAACAACTTTCCGATCAATCCGGTCCTTCTCACACTCCACTCCCTCTTCCTCCTCCTCCTTCTTCCTCTTCTCCGCCGCCTCCCTCTCGCTCCACAGATCAGGTAAATTTTTACATTTTTTTAATACATAAAATTTTCAGTTTAACCGAGACTAATTTTAAATTATTATTTTCTTATAATTCAAATGTGTTATTTTATACTTAAATGTCAATATGTAAAAATAAAAAGTTTTACTGAAAAACTGTGTATTATATGATTGTCCAAATTTAAATAAATTTTTATCAAATTAGATTATAAAATAATTTAAGAGAATTGAAACTTGAAAGCAGAGGAGTACAACTTTGTCTTGACCTTTTATTATATTTTATTTTTATGTATTAAAATAATACAATTTTATGTGTAAACGACCTGGTTGTGTGTACGGGTAGTTGGATCATGTTCCATGCTCTTGTCTAATCTTTTCCTTTCATATTGTTATCGACAAAATTTACTTTATACCTTTTACTAAAAATAAAATATTCTATTGGAGTATGGCATAGTTACATATAAATCAACTCATATAAAGTATTTATAATTTTTAAATTTAATTTTTTAGGTATTTAATTGTACTTTTGATATATTTTTTAAATATGTAAATTTTATGCACTAACAATAAGCTAAATATGAATTGTAAATGAGCTAAGTCAAATCTTGTTAATCGACAAATACAAATACAATACAATAGAGTTATAAAAAATTTTCTACTATGTGTTAAATTTACTATAGAAACTTATTCTTTTAATAATGCCAATTAGTTAATTACGGAGTACTATTTTTGTTTCAATTTTCACTTTCTTGTATTGAACTTAGGCATGCATTAAACAAACAGTCCCAAAAAAGCAACAGTAAAAGTAAAATTTAGTAATTTACCATTACTCCCCCACCCCCCTCAAATCCCCAAATTCCCTTTTTGGATAGTAAAAAGTTTTGCAGTGACAAAGAGAAGACACTGAGGTTTGTTGGAATCATAAAGTTGGGGTTTAGTTGTTATGAACAGTGGAGTGGTCCAAAAAGAAAGAACAGAAGTGATAATGGTGGCATTGAATGAATTTGTTGTTGCAGGTGGTTGTTGTTCTTAGGGTATCACTCCATTGCAGAGGGTGTGAGAGAAAGATGAGAAAACACCTCTCTAGAATGCAAGGTATGTTTTTTGAATTGATGTCATTAAAGCTAAATTAGAAGTATGAATTAATACTGCTACAATGTTGGATTTGGTCAACTTTAATTTTAATTTGATCCCGACAACTCCAACCAAGTTGGTCGGACAATTGTCTAGGTAACCACAATGTTCTAAATTCAAATTTCCTGTGCAACTGTCTATTGATTTTCTTGGTTGAGCCGACTACTGATAACCTAGGCTGGTTTATCTCTTTGTGGTCCTTTGCTGACTAAAATCACAAGGCAGGCTTCACCAAGAACATACCTTTATATAGCGACTGTGAACTTTCCCCTAAAAGAAGCTTTTAATTTAATTTGGTCTCAAAAATTTAATCGATCTTATGACTTTACTGACATTGAATTGTCACATTTGATCTTTTGTTACAATTTTCAATTGACTAATGTTAACTCTTGGGACAATTCAATAATTTCATAACTTTAACCCTTAGTCTTATGGCTGGAAAACTTTCACAATCAACATGATAAACAATAATTAGATGGATTTTTCATAGTGTACGTTTTAAAAACTATAAGTCATTTATAAAATCTGTTTTTTATTTTTAATACGGTTAAGGTTGTGCGAAAAATCTTGTGATCAAGATATGTTGCTCTCCCAAATGAGAGGCCAGATGTTATAAACTTATAACCTGCATGAGATCACTCGCTCATATGATATAATTGAGATTCAACAATTATGCTATATTTAAATTTCTTATATGGTTGTTCCATTGTTAAAAACAGGGGTATCGTCTTTCAACATAGACTTTGCAGCTAAGAAGGTGACAGTGGTGGGGGATGTAACACCATTAGGAGTTCTAGCAAGCATATCCAAGGTTAAGAATGCACAACTCTGGTCGCCGGCGGTGGCCGTATCTTCCATTCCGCCGGCGGTTAGCCTGAGCAACTCAAGTTCCAAGACTGCTAAGCCGGCGGTGGCATCAGTACCAACAACTAATGAAAATATGGAAAACATTTCAAGAAATATTCAGCTGATTTCAATGAATTAGAGTTTGATTGGGCTTTATATTGTTCAGTCTTTGGATGTAGATGAAGATATTTTAGTAGGGTGCCATTATTTGGCTTGGTTTGTGGATTAGGATTTTGTGTTTATTGGTAGGTTTGAGCATTGAAGGTGAAACTCTTTCGAATGTTTTTATTTAATCAGTTAACATTTTTTAGATTTGAAAAGATCAATATTCACATATTTGTAGCATTCAAGGTTAAATTAATCTTCAAAAAATAAATTATGGTATACTAAAATAAATTTAGATCAGCTGTCCCACCTAATAGAAGTGTCTACAATTCATTAATGTGATTAGTCACTGTGTTCGATGGTGTTAAACCTGAGCTAAAAAAAAAAACTTTTAGTATACTAAAAAGAGTGAATGCCTTTTTTGGTCCTACTGTTATTGGCACATTTCCAATTTTAGTCCGCTTTTGTTATTTTTGTCACATTGAGACCACATTTATTTAAAGTGTTCCAATTTTAGTCCACCGTTAAGTTTTCTATCAAGTGGCCGTCCAATACAGGGGCTTTTTGGTCTTTTTACTCTAATCTCCTCCCTTTACCCTTTCAACCTTAATTTTGAGACTATGTTTGACTAAGGAAAGGAAATGAGATAATTAAAACCTAAACCTAATCCAAGAATCTGATCTTTCGCCGCCGCTGCCTACCTCCGATCTGCAACCAATGCGCCGTCGATGACGACGGTGGAGGGAAGATCGCCGAAGGTAGAGGTTCGATCGTCGAAGGTAGAGGTTCAATCGTCTTTGCCGTTACCTTCTCCCCAAACCTGCACTTCGATGGGTCACGGCACCGAGTAGCGGCGACAATGTTGGTTGTGCGACGCCCTGCGATGTCCTCTGCGCTTCCTGCCGGTGAACGACGGTTCCGATCTGCCGGTGGAAAGATCGACGACGGAATCGCCTCGATCTAAGTTCTCCCCGGCTCGGCACGGCGTAGGCGGCGGCGCTGGACTTCCGGCGATGTACTCCAGTCCATACTCCATAGCTCTACCTTCTAGAACTCTTTTCTACATGTTCTTTCTCCCTCTCACTGGAATATTCATTCTTTATCTTCCAATGCATAACCTGATACAATACAGATTCACCATCCACTGCAAGGCTACTTAAACTTAGCCATATGGCATCTTAATTTCCACTGCAAGGCTGCTTAACCGTCCACTCCCAGCCCCAAAAATTCCAGTGCCCTCTGCCCATTCTCCGTTGTGGTCACTTTGCAGGAAGAGTTAGCGAGTAGCCTTTCGATGAGCTCGTGGTTTACTGAGCTGTCATCCACAAGCATGGCGGTGGCTTTGAAGTATTTGGGGACCAAGTCGTCGGAGGTCAGCTGGTCCATCCTCTCGCATCCTTCCGGCAGCCCAGAACAAGAAAAGACCAAAAAGCCCCTGTATTGGACGGTCACTTGACAGAAAACTTAACGGTGGACTAAAATTGGAACACTTTAAATAAATGTGGTCTCAATGTGGAAAAAATAACAAAAGCGGACTAAAATTGGAAATACGCCAATAACAGTAGGACCAAAAAAGGCATTCACTCTATTAAAAATGAACAAATGAATATGAGTTTGCGGTATAATGATTGGTCACAATATATACCTCAACATAGTATTCTCAACTCTATCTTTTATTTATTTATTGATAACCTAGGTTTTTTGCATTCGTCAAATTATATATTGAACTCCATGAACCCGCCTCACAAGCCCATGAGAAGGTAAATTAAATCAATAAAGCGTGGAGACTCAACTCTATCTTAGTATTAAATTAAATAATGAGAAACGCTACATATATACTCTCCTAATGCTCTGATAAAAAAAACTAAAAGTAGACTGTCACATATAAATCTAGAATAAGAAATGGAATTAGATCTATTCAAAATTTTAAACTTTCTCACTGAATCAAATAATTAATTATTTATCAAATGATTAAATATAATTAATAATTAAGTCACTAATGCATATTAGTACACTTAAGTTCACTTGTTTAATTTTAAGAAAATCCTTAATTAGCTCAAAGAATTGTTGTTGGCAATTCCATAGATTGCATTTATTCTTTACTTTAAAAAGTAATCTTAAAAACTAACGAAATTACCCAAAGTTTTCAAAAGAAAAAAAAAAAAAAACGAAATTACCCAAAAAAAAAAACAAAAAGAAAAATTTCCGACCTGCCGGATTCGAACCAGCGACCTAAGGATTTCAGACGGCTACTCACCACTACAGTCCTCCGCTCTACCAACTGAGCTAAGGTCGGATGCGTTATTTAACTTACAAGAAAACTCTGATAATATCAATAAACCGTTCAAAATAGTTCATGAAAACGTAATCTGGCCATAACTAAAAAGAACACCATTAACTTCCTAAACAATGTATGGACAAATAATTACTATATTGTAATAGAATTAATAGTACAAAAAAAAAAAAATCCCTAAACAAGTCAAATTCGTGCAACTAAATAAAAAATAATATGTACTTCCGATTTTTTTATTGACACGGTGGTTAACCGTTAAAAATTTTTTTTAAATCTCATTTTAACAAATTTTAAATAAAATAAAATTTAAAAAAAGAAAAGTTGAAAAACGAACACCTATCCCAATCGTCTTTGACATTGAGACAAAGACACTCTAGCCGAAGACGAAGAAGTAGTTTCCGTTGCTAAGCTAGAGACGAAGATATTGCTTCATCTTTAGGACGGAAATTTTGTTTTATTAAAATTGTTAAAATAAATTTAAAATTTTAATTTTTAAAATAATAATCGTCATGTCAATAGAGAACTTAGAGCACACATCACTATTGATTTAATTGCAAGAATATTTTTTTTTTAATTGAAGGACCATTCAATAACTATTTTGACCTTTATTCCAGTATAAAATATTATGTATTTGTATTCCCATTTAATTAATGTTGATGCATTGCCATAGCCTAATTAGAGTATTACTTCACAAGCTTACTTTGCCATCTTTAACATAAGAACCAATATGCATAAATTATAAATATACACATACACTCATTACATCACAAACATTATAGCAAGTAAATACAACTCCATAACTTCAATCTTTGATAGCAATCCATACACAATAATACTTCACAGCTGCCATTGAAATGGAAGAAACAGACATCAAGAGTATCCCAACTACAGCCAATACAGTCGATACAAGATAACAAAGCCCTCCCGATTTATAGGCAGGATGTACGCTATGCGTGTGTCGACTACATTATGTTAAACCGGAGATGGCATCAACCTTGATCATTCCGCAGACTTAAATACTTAATCCCCAGATTTGATTGATGAGGCAATGAAGGATTAAAAATCGGCTAAATACTAATAGCCTTCGTCGCACCTCAGCAGGAAGGGCAGGTGGCACTAACACCTCTTCCAGAACCTGAGCTTTGCATAATCCGAAGATCAGCACACACATTCATTCTGCTCATTAGAACTCGTGGAGAATAGAAACTTATTTAGGAAGGAGATCAAAAAGCAAACATATCATGGCAGTCAATCACCCAAAGATTACACATTCACCATCACATACTAACTTCTGAGACAACAAAAGAAAAAAACTCAAAGTTGCATTCATGTCCTGGGCATATACAAGTCTGCTGTGACAACAACTCTAGGGTAACCAACATTATGTAAATTCCATTAATCCATGGTAACTTCTGAGACAACAAGAGAAATAATGTAGATGAATCCAGTGAACAAAACTCAAGGTTGCATTCATGTCTTGGACACATACAACTCTAGTGTATCAAAACTTACGTAAGCATGCTTTAAAAAGTCGCGACACCATTCAAAATTACCATTCAAGAATCGGTTGTCAAAAAGCAATGATCTTGCTTTGTCCTTCACTAATTCAACCACTATATGATAACATTCATATAATGTAATACCTCCAAGAATCAAAAAGCCCTCATAAGTAAAAATTTCTACCAGTGCTCGAATTCAATCCCTACTATCCAAAGCATAGAGAAGTAAAAGTGCTATCCAATATTCAAAACCATAAACAGACAAGCATGCTTTGTTGCTTGTGACATAAAGATTATACCACATATCACACATCAAAATGTTTCTCAACTGGCAAAACTAGGCTGGAAACGAGCCAAAAACTCGTCTTGCTCACCATTTTTCATTTCATTAGTCACTTTGCTGCGGCGAAAAGCTTACTGGCAATCATGGTGTTATCAAGAAATGATGAATAAGGGTGACCCTCGGGTAAGAGCTCGCGGTACATCTGGAAATGCTTCTGGGCTTCTTTATCTTTCCCCAACATTGTGTACATTATTGCTTGATAGAGATATGGCCTGAAATCCGTGGGTTCCTCCTTTACCAATTCTTGATACACTTTCAATGCCTCTTCATAGTCATATTCAATAGCCCTAATTTGAGCCAATAAGAGCTTGAAATCCCTCAATTCCCCCTTTTTATCCTCACTTTTGCATAGTTTCATTGCTTTCACAATCCTCTCCTCAATTCCCTTCAACTCCTCAACTTGATCGTCCTCCGAAACCGCCGTTATAAGTCCGTGATAAGCCTCGACCAGTAAAGGCTCCTTCGCTAGAATCTCATTGAATCCCCTTCTCGCCGCGTCGAATTCTCCGGTGAGAACATACAAGTGGTTTCTCAACAGCGGCCACTCTGTCTCGCTCGGCTCCAGCTCCATTAACCTGTTCACGATGCTAATGGCGTCGCCGATGTTTCGGTTCTGAATTTTACTCTCCATTAGGCTTTGTAACGCCGCGACGTCGTTCGGGTTCGCAGCCAAGCGTTCTTGGAGAGCCTTCTCGGTTTCCGCGTCGGAAACCGCACCGGAATCCGCGGTGGACGGAGCTGAAACCGGGGCTGCAATGGCGGGGTCCACTCTGAGGCAAAATCTGCCCAGGAAAACCGCGGCGGCTGCGACGGTGGTGACGACGGCGCAAGAAAAATGGGATTGGGTTAGTGTTTGGAGAATTCCCGGGGGAGATTTTAGGGTTTCTTGGTTTGCGGGTTTAGGAACAGAGAACTCCGGCGAGAATGACGACGAGGCTTTGATGGGCACATGCTGCGGCGGAGGAGTTGTGAAGGAGAGAGACGAAAGGGGTCGGGCTAGAACTGGACGGTGGTTATTGAGAGGAGGAAGAGAGTTAAGGTTTGGTTTTGCAGAGAAATGGGTGAAGGCGTTCATGGCGACAGAAAGTTATGAGTGCTCCAAAACCTCGAGGAAGACGACGATAATGGAGGGTTTGATTCGACCCGAAATCAGAAAAGACGGCCCATTATCAAGATGAAATATGAAAATGGAGTTAATTGCGTTTTTAGCCCTCTGAGTCCAAATAAATACTGCGGACCTATATGAATAATTTTCAATTTTAATCCACCGTTAACACTTTTCTTTGCGTAAATCGTCAACATTAAAAATAAAATTTAAAAGTCGTGACCGATGCATCAATTATTTCTCACACGTTGAAAATTAAAGTCTTAATTTCTTTATTCTAACAACTATAAATTCACCATCAATGTCATCAACAATTCACATAATGAAAAGTTTGCAATGGATTAAAATTAAAAAGAATTCAATACTCTAAGATTAAATTTAGTAACATTAAAATTAAAGTCAATGATTAAAATTAAAAATGAGTAATAAATACTATAGATACTATAATGTAATAAGGTCAGTTGTATTAAAAAAGAAGAAGTAATAGATAGAGGCTAAATTTGGAATTAACTCTAAACAAATGCTAGCATCAAGAACTCTAATTAGTTTTCTAAGTTTTCATTTCCTATTTAAAAACTAAAATCATATTTAAGTTCAACTATTATTTAATGGGATAAGGTCAAATAAGTCCATCAACTCTAGAAAAATGTAATTAAACTCCTAACCTTTAATTAGATACTTTAATTTTTCATAATTATGCAATTAAATTGATTAACAAGTTGCCTTCAAATAATTGGTAAGAAGATTTTTTTCTTTTTTAAAAAATCAAATTCAAATATAGTAAATAAATTTTTTTAAAAAAATTACAAGAAGTTGCTTGTTTTTTTGGTCCAACTGAAGAAGTTTACCTCACTTTTCTGTTCAATTGAAGGGAGAAAATCCAATCAAAAGTAGAACCATGCTCGACTTTTTCATCGTTAGACAAAGAAATCGGCCATGCATGGTTCTTTTGCCTGGTTGGACAAAGAAACTTACTTGTCTTCTTTGCCTAGTTGGACGAGAAAGTTGGTCTGGATCCTCTGTCCAATTGGATGAAGAAGCTTGCATGGCTTTTTCGTTTAGTTGAATGCAGAAGTCAACCTGGTTTCTTCGTCCAATTGGACATCAAAACTTATCAACTTCTCTATTGACGGAGAAGCCAACAATATTTGCTATTATTATTATTATTATTATTATTATTATTTTGAGCTAACTTGTGAATTGATCTAATTACACAAATTAAAAATGTTCTTAGCTAAATTGCATACAAATGAAGATTAAAAATTCTAATTAATTTAAAAATAATTAAAAATTTCAAACTAGCCGAGGCCTGAGGAGGCCCAAGCCCAAGACCGGCCTTGTCTTGACATGGGCAATCCAAGTTAAAGTAGGAATAAATAAATATGTGAAATAAAAGTTCGTGTGTAAGCATAATGCTTATTTATATCTAAAACATAATAAGTCTCAATCAAAGTTATATCCTTGGTTTATATCCATCTTTTTGTATGCTAATAAATGTATACATTTTGCTTTAAATGTTGTACACTTCAATGTTATTAGACAAAATTGTCCCTACTACATTATTGTTATACAAAACTATCCTTACACTGTTATAACACCGTTACTTTTAACTTTATCATTATTACCATACACCTATATCTATCATATCTTTTCCTATTCTTTAATTATCATATTATTAAAATCATTATATAATTAATTTGATGTTTGATTATATTTTAATTAAATTTCTATTAATGGTAAGGCATACGGCAAACACAAGTGGAACTTTATTCTTGATATCTAGCTCCCTGTCCCTTTGACCACCTTGGCTACTTGGCCGTTGTTGTTATATTTGTAAGAGTAGATTGAGATGCAGCAAATAATAGTGTTTCTTAGCTTGATAGCGCTCATTCTTATTTTCCTCAGACTTAAAATCCTCTTGTCCTGCCCATAGAATGTAGACTGAAGATGTTCAGGATGACATGTAATCCCGGCCTGATTTAGAAGCCTGTGGTGTGCATTCTAGCATGAAGCTAGGAATTCACCTGAATGGGAAGTACGTGCAAGATGAGTTGTTGATTGCTGAAGTACTGTAGAACCATACGTTATGGAGACATCTGATGTAAGAAGTTGAGGGACAACGAAGCCAACCAAAGATGACATATTGACATTGCTTCCTTTGGACAGTAGCACTCAATGGTATTATCTTCGCACTAGGTCTAAGCTCTGATTTTGTGGGTCTACATCACATCACCAACTTGGATTATTGCACTAGTTTTCACACGCCTAAACTTTAATGCATAAAATTTTGATGAAAAATGTTATTTGTACTCTCAATTTCTACTCTTAATTTTTACTCTCTCACAAATTAAATCTTAGATGTAGACCACTTTTCTTGGACCCACAAGATGAAATATGTTCTATCCATGCTTACCAGAGTATAATTGATAGAGTATGTATAATTTAAGAGTCTCCATAGTAGAACTCAATTTTTATTTAAGTTTATGATGAACTTTCCGGTAATACGTATAGTATATATGAACTTTAATACTAGCATTACTGTGTGAAGGTTTTTTTTTTCCAACTTGCCGTAGTCGTATGTCGTAGACAAATGTAAGTCACACTTGCGCTTGTCCCATACAAGAATACATACAAGAAATGCAATTTGTACTTGCATTTATTGTATATTAGGTAAAAGAAATTTGAAAATTTGACAAACTCAAGTGGGGCTCATGTTTTTTTTTTCTCTAAAAACTCGGTCCCAAACAAGTTTTTCATTTTTTTGTCTAAATTTTAAAGTAGGCCATTTGTGTCTATTCCTCCTGAAAATTACCCATTTCAATAAAAAACTCAACACACCAACAAATGCACACTCAACAACTACAATTTTGATGTTAAAGGCAAGAATCCTCGACCAATGTGGCTTTTTGTGGGGCCAAGCATGAGGTGGAGGAAAGAATGTATAGGATAGAAAAATGTGATGAGCTCTTGCAAGTATAGTTGTAAAAATTGGTCAAGCCGGCCACCTAGGCCGAGGTGAATTACCTCCTAGGCGGCCGCCTAGGCGCCCAACTCAACCTACTCGATCGAATTGGCGGCGAACTCAGAAAAATTTGGCCGAGTCAGCCTAGCTAATTTATATATATATATATATATATATATATATATATATATATATGTGCCAAGCAACTTGTACTCAGATGGCAGAATAGTGGCTCTCACATCTAGGAGGTAATGAGTTCAAGCCTTAGCAAAGGTGATACTAAGTCTTTGTGCTAGGCGCTACTCTACAGCCCGACATCTAGCGCCTACTACATACGTATAGTATGTATGAACTTTAATACTAGCATGACTGCGTGAAGTTTTTTTTTTTTTTTAGAATACATACGAGAAATGCAATTTGTACTTGCATTTATTGTATATTAGGTAAAAAAAATTAGAAAATTTGACAAACACAAGTGATGATCACATTTTTTTTTAGGGTCACACTTGTGTGAGACCGTCTCACGGATCCTAATTTATGAGACGTGTCGGGTCAGGTCGGGTTGAAGCGTCATTCAAATGTCATACTTATATGTTCCTCATGAAATTTACCCATTTCAATCAAGAACTCTGACACACCAACAAATGCACACTCAACAATTTCAATTTTGATGCTAAAGGCATGAATCCTCGACCAATATGGTGGATTGGGTTGGTAATGACACAACGTGCAATCATGCTATACAATCTAAAGAGCACCACCATTTGTGATTATTTTGTGAGGCCAAGCATGAGGTGGAGGAAAAAACTTATAGGAGAAAAATGTGATGAGCTCTTGCAAGTACGGTTGCAAAAATCGGCCAAGCCGGCCGCCGAGGAGAATTACCTCCTAAGTAGTCGCCTAGGCGCCCAACTCAGCCGACTTGCTCGAATTGGCGTTGAGCTCTGCAAAATTCGACCGAGTCGGCCTAGCTAATTCTTTTAATTATATATATATATATATATATATATATATATATATATATATATATATATATATATACACGTGCACTGTTTTTCTCTGACTATTTTTTTTTTTTATAGTTAGTCGCCTAGGCGCTAGGCGCTACTCTATCACTGAACTAGCATCTAGTGCCCAAGGCCGGATTTTGGGATGTGCAAGCTAGGCTACAGCACAGGGCCCCAAATTTTAGAGGGCGCAATATTAATTTTTACCTAGCTAGTTAAGACATTTAAAAATAACAAGTTTGCAATTAATTTTTAAAAGATTCTAAATTGAGAAATGGTAAAAATACAAGTTTATTGTATTTTGTACGTGAGATCAGAGGTTTGAATCTTGCTTGCTGCCCTACCTTTCTGTATTGGTTTTAAAGATTACGCTTTTGGTATGGCCTTATTTATTTACAAGAACAGGACTGCAAAAATAAAAAAACCGGTCTTGCTAGCGCCTATTGCAACCATGTTTGCAAGTAATGGTTTTTTTTTTGTGCGATTCACTAAACAAATTTAAAACAACCCATTCTAGTGCACATTGTGTGCACTAAATGTGGCCACTGGTGTAAACCTTTTTTTGCCACTCCGTTTGTTTGTTTGTTTGTTTGTTTGTTTTTTTTTTCTTTTTTTCCTTCGTAGGCTGAAAAAACCTGCCAAAAAAAAAAAACAAAAACAGATGAGGTTGCTCTAACATAGTATTGTAACCACGTTCGGTCTTTATCATCATCACCCATTCACAACATTTTCTTCACGTTTTTCTTATTCTATCAAATAATACCTGTGCCTAATGTTCTAGTCTGTGCCCCTTTTCCCTCTTCCATCAATCTTGTGCAAGTCTACTTTGGTGTAGAAGTTGGCCAGCCACGGCTGCTTGAATTTTCTAAACAGACGGAGAACTCTGTCCAGAAAGTGCCACTCTACTACCTCGTACATAATCATCAGAGGAGACTTTGTCATCCAGACATGCTCTCCTGATTTGCAATAATCTGATAACTTATCCAACTCGTTTTCATATAGCTTTTAAATTGCACTCGAAAATGCAATTGAAAAGCCAACAGATACATTAAGTGATGATTTTAGTATACTTTGTATAAGAATATAAGGTCTTTCCCAATAGTTAAACTTGGGTGTAGTTTTTGAGGAGTTTTTTTTATCTTAGTACACACATGAGTGTCTTCTTTTATATTGTCAAGTTGATCTCTATATGCTTTTAAGGCATGACTGTCAACATTGCCAAATCTTTTAGTACACTTCCTAAAAATATCCTAATAAGTAGTGGTTAGTTTGGTACAGCTGTTGGTGCATTGGCTTTGCCTAAAACATGTTGCAAAAAATTAAGTGTGATTGTAATAGTGACTAATAATTTCACCTAGAAGAAAATAGAAACATAAATAAAAAAAAATAACAGTATAAAATAATATTAAACTAGAAATCTGTATAGATGACTTTGAAAATTACAAATGGTACGGACGTACGGTAGAAACTATAAATACCAGCTGCTATTTCTAGTTTCTTTCTAGTTTCTTATATCACTCATACAATATGTACAAGAATACATACCAGAAACGCAAGTTCTCGTATTTGTATTGTGTTTGTCATATTTTAGGTGAAAAAAAATTAGAAATTTGAAAATTTTAAGTGGACTTGCGTTTTTTACGACAAACTTCCAAACAAGTTTTTTCTTCTTTTGTCTAAATTTTAAAAGTTCATTCCTCATGAAATTTACCAATTTCAGTCAAAAATCCCAAACACACCAACAAATGCACACTCAACAACTTCAATTTTGATGCTAAAGGCAAGAATCCTCGATCAGGATGGTGAATCGAGATGGTAATGACACAATGTGTAATTAGGCTATACAATATTCTAAGAGTTGGAGGCTATGCATTTGTGATTTTTTTTTGGAGTTTTTAGTGGACCAAGCATGGGGCGGAGGAAAGATAGTATAGGAGAGAGAAATGTAAGAAACCCCTGGGAGCTAGAAATGGTTTTTTTGTGGGACCCACTAAAAATAAACATTAAAAACAGCCGGTTTTGGTGCGCGTTGTGTGCACCAGACGCACCTAGTCGAATGCGTAATTTTTTTTTGTCCTTCAGTTTCTCCTTCAATTCCTACACGGCCTAAAAAAAAAACCAAACAAATGAGGTTGCAAAACCACATTGTTTTTTTTTTTTTTTTTTTTTTTTTTTTTTTTTTTTTTTTTTAT
>NC_044924.1:27974971-27990995 GCF_003576645.1 Ipomoea triloba
TTTTTTTTTTTTTTTTTTTCCCAAACCTTAAAATAGTCATATCTCTTAGGACTCAATCTGTGAGATATTTCTGCAGACACATGTTCCTTTCTAAAAACAATCATAACCTCCTTGTTAATTGTAAAAGCTTGTTTGCACTAATAGGTCCGGGATTTATGTATAGAGCTGGCAGATTTTACCTTGACATTGATTTCCCCTTGTATAATGACATTTTCTGCAAATACTTCACCCTTCAAATCTCTAGAATCCACTCCCAGAGTAAAATTCATTAACAAGCCTGAGTTGTTTTGGGTACACAACCGTACCGGATCAATGACTACACATCTCACATTGTCTTCACAATCATTTTCTCCCTCTTTGATATTTTCATCTCCAAGATTAATAAACCTTGGAATCAACCTTCATCCGAATAGTAGTCAGGTTCTTTTCTCTTCAAACATTTCTTAGTCTCTGCCTCTTGTGTGATGTGAGTGGCAGAGGCTGAGATTTATGAAAGTGAGTAGCCTTGACTCTATGCATAGGTTGGCTTTTAATCTCAACAAGTGTTCTTGTAGGAAGGAGGGAGTGTTTATTTGGAGTAACTTCAGTCAATAGATTTTCAGCTTGAAAGTTCATATTCAAAGCTTTAGTGTCCACAATGGAGCTACTAACATTATTAGTTGTTCTTGAACCTTGATGACAATCTGTTGCTTGGGAGTTTCTTGATGTTGATTGTAGCATGCTGGAATTTCACACCATCTCATCCATAACATGTCCTCTTCATATCTACTAACATTATGATATTTTTGAAAAAAATGTATCTAGTAATCCCAAGGCAAAAACTGTTCCATCAAAAGTTGTTTCATTTTCCTTCATGTGTTTACTGAGCATTTGCCTTGTCTTGTTCTATTGTTCTGAATAGTCTCCCACCATGCTAGAGCTCTTCCATGTAGCATATGAAAATAAATTTTACTTGCTTATTTTCAGGAACTTCAAAACATGCCAAGATAGTTATCAACTTCTGAAAACCAATTCAAGAAGCATTCGAATCTAAATATCTATTAAAAGTTGGTAGATCATGCTTTGGATGGTACTGGCTTTGCATGGGAAATTTTGATGTTGAGTTTCATTCTCAGAATCATCACTATTATTATTTTGAAGTGATGATTCTGCTTACCGACGTTGTGGAAGAGAACATAGGTTTGCATGATTTACAAGTGGGTTTCTTTCATGGTTGGTAGCTTGAGGAGCTCCATTACCATTTATACAAAGACTAATATCAGCAAGAAGATTGCGTATATCGAGTAGCTCACAATTTACATTTTCTTCTTGCCTTAGAAAATCTGCCCAAAGGGCATCCACTCCACGGCCACCGCCGTTGAATGGGTTGTTACCCTTGTTATTGTAACCCCTCAATTTTTCCGACAAAGTTATGGTTCGAAAAATATTTTTTTAAGGCTATAATATTTATGAGATGACCTTTCGGTACTTCAGAAGGATTTTTATAAGTGAGGCTATTTATTAAAAAGCTGCGGTCTACGTACCGGTCACGAACCGTAAAATTTTTGAGGATGTATATACAGTTCGAATTTTCCTAGAGATTAGATTATTAAGTATGATACGATTAAGCCTGAACTTCTAGTTAGTTCAAGTGAAAATTTAAACGGATCGTAAGGGGAAAATTGTTACGGACTTTGTACCTATATTTCGTGAGATACCGAAAAATTCCCAATTTTAGTGGTTATCGACGGGATTATTTTTAGAATAATTTTGGTATTGAAATTTTCCCGAATTAAGCCATGATCCTCCGAACTTTTATCTGATTTGAACCCGAACTGGCAAAGATTAGATTTTTTCTTCTTCAAGGAGCCATAGGGTATTGACATGTGGCATAACCCCAAGTGGATGATCACAATTAATGAAGCATTTAATGCTAGCATTAATGAGGTATGTGAATGTTGCACTTTGTTGCTTGATCTTCAAGACATAATCTACACTATCACACTCATCTTTCTCTCTCACTTTCGAACACACAAGGAAGAAGAGGAGGAAAAATATTAGTCTTCCATATTTGTGATCTAAGAACTCCTTAGGCATTTCTTCAACTCCAAGAACTCTACTATAGGTAAGAACTTCGGTTTTGTTCGGTTCAATCCCTCCTAAGACTTAAGCTTGGACTTAAGATTTATGAAAACATTGTATTATGGTGTTTTGTTAGGATTTTTGGAGAAAGGTTCAAGAAGGAAAATCTCAACTTATTACGGTGTTAGAAATCTTCTAGAAAGGTAAGGAATCCCTTAAGTTGGCTCAATCACTTGAAGGTGAACAAATGCTAGTAAATTACGTGACTAGGAAATTTTACGTGAAAAAAAAAATGTGTTAAGTTGTGGATCTACAAGTTGGCTTAAAGAAATTACACTTTAATGTTTAGTAATTTTTGTATGCATGTTTATAGCTAGTTTATGCATGTATAGGTTGTCTTTATGTCCATATAGGCTTATACTTGTGAAAATATTGAAAAAAAATCAAGTTAGTCTCTGGCAGTAACTTCCGAGATTTATTGGGAAAAATTGGTAAGGTATTTTGACTCCATTTTTCTCAGATATGTAGTTCAATAAGTGTAGAACCCGCATATAAAATTTCGTAAGGATCGGAGTAGTATAAGTACGGTTTTCGAATTTTTTTCCAAAACTGGTCCAGAGAGAAAAATATTCTGGACAGCACACTGCCAAGGGCAAAAAGGGAATTTTCTGTGTTTATTCGTGGATCAAAATGACCAAAACTTTTTATGGACATCAAGTACTATAAGTTGGGGTTCTACCATAAAAATGTCAAGTGAAAAAGAGTTCGGGAACTATTTTTACCGGCTCAATCTTTCGGACTGCGCCAACTGAAATCTTCTGGCAGAGAGGCTGGACGCGGTTCGGACGCCTGCGTCCGCTGGTGCGGCCAGCCGCGAGTCCGCGCGACGCGGACTCGTTTTCGACTTGTTTTTGACCAAACTTTTCCCCGATGTTTTTAATCCCGAGTATTGCGATGTTTTGAAGGCCTACGGGCAATCGGGTGAATTTTTGAAGACTCAAATATTATTTTTGTGCATTATATTTACTAATTTGGAGAAAAATGGTGTTTTAAGAATTATCGTGACTCTCGTACTTGGATTTTCGTAATAGAAATAACGTTAACTAATATGTGTATTTTGGGGAATATATTCGAGCAAGTGTGATGGTTTTTGAGTCGTGTGAATATAATGAATGGTGAGGGGTTCTGTATGAATTGTTCATACTGCAGAGCGAAGTCTATTCGCTGAGTGAATGGTGAGATTTTGTATGATTTATTCATACTGCAGAGCGAAGTCTATTCGTTGAGTGAAGTGTGAGATTTTGTATGATTTATTTATACTGCAGAGCGAAGTCTATTCGCTGAGTGAAGTGTGAGATTTTGTATGATTTATTCATACTGCAGAGCGAAGTCTATTCGCTGAGTGAAGTGTGAGGTTTTGTATGATTCATTCATACTGCAGAGCGAAGTCTATTCGCTGAGTGAAGTGTGAGATTTTGTATGATTGATTCATACTGCAGAGCGAAGTCTATTCGCTGAGTGGAGTTGTGAGAACTAATTGCCGGGTGTCTCGAACAATAGTGTGGGCGTTGTGTTTCTCACTTTTGAACTAAATGAATATTCTCGGAAATGGAAATGTTATGTGCCGAAGTTACTTATATATTGTGGTACTATTTTATCGTTGAAATGATTGCAGGAAGACTGCGACCATTGGGTAACGTTTATCTTTTTACTTATTATTAGTATCGTTGTTTTTGAAACCTTTGTTTACTTTCGAGTGACAATGGATTTCCTTACTTAGCCGTCGCGCTAACTACACTTCATTGTGTCCTTGATTAGATGTAGTCTAGCGTGGGCCTCTGTGGCCCGATGAGCTCTAAATAGGATGGGAGTCGAGGTTGAAGACTACTCTATCCTAGAATAGACACCCTGGAAGGATTAGTTCCATATGTACACTTTGGATGTTGATATGGTTATTTGAGGTTGTAAGTTTAGCCTTAACGTTTGGGTATAGGAGAGATACCTAAGCGTGGCGGTAACACCCAGTTTTCTGCTGGTTAGATGCTTCCGCAATGTATCGTATTATTAGGGATTTTGTAATAAATCCAAGATGTGAAAATTGGGGTGTTACAGTTATTGATACTGTCTTCCACCATATTGGGTCGTGACAAGTGGAGAGGGCTATGCCGCTATCTCGGTTGTCGCCTAGGATCTTGGCTCTGAATACCAACTGATGTAGGATAAGAGAAACAATGCCAACAAGTGACAAAGAGAGAAAACTCTCAAAGAACCAAATTAACTCAGAAACTTTCAAATTGTATTCAAAACTAAAGTTTCAGGATACAAAGTTGTTTAAATAGGAAACTAGAAAAACTGAAGAGTTGCAAAAATTAAAAACATACATGGAAACTCTAAAATCAACATAATGCGAGTTGGAAATATAAATAATATTTAAAGCTAATCCAAATCCAAATTTCCAATAAAAGTAGCCACCAAAACTCCATGCATGTCTCTTAGACTTCCTGCATGTGACCATTGTACGGTTATTTCCTCAAATCATGTTCCGCATCATCATCCTAGTGATGCGAGGTATATATGTATACTAATTTATTTCAAAATTATACTAATCCAAGACCATGTTTATACATTTTGATAGGTGAAATTATTAGTCACTGGCAGGACCATATTTAACTTTTAAGGCAAAGCCATTGCACCATTAGTTGATCGAGTCAAACTAACCACTACTTACTACGTTATTTTAGGTGGTGTACTTCTAAAGAATTTGGCGATGTAGCCAGTCATGTAAGGCATACAAGGATCAACTTGACAATATGAAAGACAACACTCATGTATGTATCAAGATACTTATATTCTTATACACACAGTATAATCATTCAATTGCACTTTTGAGTGTAGTTTAAATGGAGACCATATGAAAACGAGTTGGATGAGTTACCAGATTACTGCAAAGCAAGGAAGCAAGTTTGGATTACTAAGTCTCCTCTGATTATGTATGAGATTGTAGAGTGGTACTTACCGAATAGAGTTCTTTGTCAGTTTGCCAAATTCAAGCAGTCGCCACCGGCCAACTTTGACACCGGAGTAGACTTGCACAAGATTGATGGAAGAGGAAAAAGGGCGCAGACGGGAGCACTAGGCACATGAAATACTTGCTAGAATGGGAAAGCTGTGAAGAAAATATTGTGAATGCAGTGCCTGATGATGATAATGACCAAACATGGTTAGAAGAATATGTGAGATGGTATAGCTTGATTGCACCCCAGAATTGAAGTTGTTTCAGACTTTCAGTGCAAGGATGGTGCAGTATGTGTGCATCAATACTGAAGGAAATACTTGTCTTGCAAGCTAGAAGGGTAATGTATAAGTGTGGACAATTTTAAATAGTCCTCGCAAGTGCACGAATCGGTTGTAGTGATAGCGTGCTTTAGCAAGGGTCGATCTGTGAGCAGCAAGAGCCAGTGACAGCTCAACACTCCAGGTTCAAGAAGTCTAAATACCAGAAGTGCTGCTCTGTTATTTTAGCTGTTGTAATGATGTAAATATCTTCCTACATTTACGCATATTCTGTTCATAGCAGTTACATGATCCTCCATCCATAAATAAGGGTCAACTGCTTTTGTAATACGCACTTGATTTACATTCTCTACATAAAATACTCCGTCTTCCTCTTTCCGCCATTTTTACCTTCTTCTACCTTGTTCCGGCGGTGTCGCTGCTCTGAATTTGACATGGTATCAGAGCCCTGCTCTAGAATACGAGCTTCGATCAATGGCGTGGCCTCCACCAAATGCTAATTCTGCAAGAGCACAAGCTCCACCGCCAGTAGTTCCTGCAATGGCAACTGGATCAGTTCCGGCGGCGGCTTCGACGACAGCAAATGCAAACCGTAATACTCAGGTTCCGATCATTGATTTTAATTCCTCCGATGCAGGTAATCCTTACTACTTGCATTCTAATGAGAGTCCAGCCTTGGTGCTTGTTTCTCCAGCCTTAGATGGTTCAAACTACCATCCTTGGGCAAGAGCTATGAAGATAGCTCTGTCAACTAAGAATAAACTAGCATTTATTGATGGTAGTATAACTGTACCTAGCAATGATGAACCAAGGTATATGGTTTGGGAACGATGTAATAACATGGTTGTTGCCTGGATTGTAAGATCCATCTCACCTGAGATTGCACAGAGTGTGCTTTGGTTACAGTCTGCCATCGCTATATGGAAGCATTTAGAGGAGAGGTTCAGCGAGGGGGATATCTTTAGGATTTCGCAGATCCAAGGACAAGCTTATCAACTTAAACAAGGGATTTTGAGTGTGGATAAGTATTTCACACAGATGAAATTGCTTTGGGATGAATTACTTGTGTTAAGACCTTTGCCTGTGTGTGCTTGTACTCCTAAGTGCAGTTGTGGAGGATATGAAAAGTTCTACACCTATGTAGAAAATGATCATTTGTCAATGTTTTTGAGAGGATTGAATGAAAACTATGCAAGTACTAAATCACAAATTATGTTGATGAATCCTCTCCCTACAGTTGGAAGAGCATCTTCCTTGGTGAAACAACAAGAAAGAGAGGTTTATGGTGGGATTCTCAGTGCTACTCCCACACCACAGATGCAGGGGCCTTCTCAGCAGATGAGTCCTACTGTGGGGCATGCATTCCTTGCTAGCTTTCCTCAGAGCAACAACTTCCGTCCAAGAAGACAAAATAACAGTTGGAATAAGAAACCAGGACCAATTTGCAGCCACTGTGGATATACTGGCCACACAGTGGATAAATGCTACAAACTCCATGGTTACCCGCCGGGTTACGTACCCAGGTCTAAAGGTACAGGAATAGTAAACCAAGTCCAAGGTCCTCTACTGAAATCCAGTGTCACACAGTTTGGAGGTCAGGATCAGTTTCAATCCCAAGGCTCTGTTGAACAAATCCAAAACACTACGGGGAATTTTGTGACAATTTCCCAAGAGGAATATAGTAGGTTGCTTGGCCCTAAGCAGAAAGAGACAAAGCAGAATACAGTCAGTACGCCATTTGATTTCACTCCTCAAGTAAATATAGTTTCAGCCAGTGTTGCCTCACCTGCAAATTTTGAAGGTAAGCCTTCTTGTTCTAAAACCATTTGGATTCTTGACACTGGTGCTACACACCATATTGTCTGCAGTATAGATCTTTTGTCTGATGTTAGAAGCACAACTGGTATGCATGTTGCACTGCCCAATGGTCATCAGGCACATATAACCCATGTTGGTACAGTTTTTCTATCTAATGACATTGTGTTGGAGAATGTTCTTTGTGTGCCTGCATTTCAATATAATTTGATTTCTATCAGTGAGCTGGTCAGGAATTCCAAGTACAGTGTATCATTCCAATCTGACAAGTGTGTTATACAGGATCTGGACTGTGGGAAGATGATTGGGACAGCTAGAGTTAATGGAGGCTTATATCATTTGTGTTTGTCAACCCCTACAGCTTCTTCTTGCATGATTGTAAATAAGAGTAGTATTAGTCTGAATAATGTCTGGCATGCTAGACTTGGGCATGCTTCCAATAACAAGATTAAACTCTTGAAAGTGTTGAATCATGATATTACTGTCAGTGATGATTTTGTATGTGATTGTTGCCATTTGGCCAAACAAAAGAGGTTACCTTTTGGAGTTAGTAAATCATACACAACTGCTTGTTTTGAGCTTGTTCATTTTGACATTTGGGGGAGTTATGCTGTTCCCACAATATATGGCCATCATTATTTTCTAACAATAGTTGATGATTACAGTAGAGCCACTTGGATCTACTTAATGAAAGGAAAACATGAAGCAAGGAAATTAGTTCAAGCTTTTTGCATACTAATACAAACACAGTTTGGGAAGTCCATTAAAATTGTTAGAACAGATAATGGGAAGGAATTTGACATGCCAGAATTCTATCAAGATAAAGGAATAATTCATCAGAGATCATGTGTCTATACCCCGCAACAAAACAGCATAGTTGAGAGAAAACATGGTCATATCCTATCCATAGCAAGAGCTTTGAAGTTCCAGGCTAGCCTTCCTGATCCTTTCTGGGGTGATTGTGTTATGCAGGCTGTTCATATAATTAATAGACTACCTTCTGCAGCATTACAAGGCCAGGTTCCTTATCAGTTGTTATTCTCAAAGGCTCCTCAATACGGGCATCTCAAAGTTTTTGGTTGCTTAGCTTTTGCTGCTGTACATGGGGTTCATATGACCAAATTTGCTCCAAGAGCAAGAAAGTGTGTGTTCATTGGCTATGCAGGTGGCTTCAAAGGGTACAAGCTATATGATTTGAAGACAAGGGAAGTGTTTATCTCTAGAGATGTGTCCTTTTATGAAGGTGTTTTCCCTTTTTCTCAAAACAAAGATGAACAACTCACTGTCTCTGTACCAGTGTTACCTGCTGACATTACTGTTTGTCCAGAAGAGCCTGATCAATCTGAGAATTCACATCAGAATGATATACCACAGTTTGTAAATAATCACGATGGGGCAGAACCTCTTGAAGAGTCCCAACACCAACCTAGAAGATCTAGTAGAGAAAGAAGCAAGCCGGCTTACTTAAATGATTATGTGTGTGCAGATAATGTTCCTAGAACCAAGAGAACTTCTCCTCATTCTCTCTCAGTTGTTCTGGATTATGGCAGGTTGTCTACAAACCATAAAGCCTTTGCTGTCAATGTGTTGAAAATTAAGGAACCTACTACATATGTAGAAGCAGTAAAGCATGAGTGCTGGAGACAAGCTATGGCAGATGAATTTGCAGCCTTGCAAGCTAATCATACTTGGTTGTTAACTGATCTTCCTGCCTCTAAACAAACAATTGGCTGCAAATGGGTTTTCAAAGTTAAGCATAGAGCGGATGGATCTGTGGAGAGGTATAAAGCTCGATTGGTAGCAAAGGGGTACACTCAAACTCCTGGGCTTGATTACCTCGATACTTTTAGCCCAGTAGTAAAAATCACTACTATTAGAGTTTTACTTGCTTGTGCAGCTGCTAAAGGTTGGGAATTACATCAGCTTGATGTGAACAATGCTTTCCTACATGGTGATCTACATGAGGAAGTCTATATGGATTTGCCTCTTGGGTTTACCCCACAAAGGCCTGGACAAGTGTGTAAGCTTCTCAAATCATTATATGGACTTAAACAGGCTAGTAGGCAATGGAATGCTAAACTTACAACTGAGTTGTTAAGCATGGGTTTTAAACAGACTGTGGTTGACCACTCCTTGTTTACTAGGGGTACTGGAGCCTCCTTCGTCGCATTACTCGTCTATGTTGATGATGTGGTTGTTGCTAGTAGTGATAGAACTCAAATCATGGATATCAAGTCTCATTTACATGCTACGTTCCAAATTAAGGACTTGGGGCAACTAAAGTATTTTTTGGGGTTGGAAGTAGCCCGAAAAACATCTGGAATAAGCGTTTGTCAGCGAAAATATGTTTTGGAACTCCTGGAGCAGACTGGTTTCATTGATAGTAAGCCAGTCAATAGTCCTATGGTGCCTTCCACTAAACTCACTCATGGTGATAGTCCTTCCTTGAGAGATGTCACTTCATACAGGAGGATCATAGGTAAACTGTTATATCTTACTATTACAAGGCCGGACATCTCTTTTGCAACACAACAACTCTCTCAATTCTTGGATTGTCCCACTGAATTTCATCTAAGAGCTGCACATAGAGTTCTTAGATATCTCAAGGCATCACCTGGGCAGGGGTTGTTCTTTTCTGCCAACTCAATTCTTCAACTTAAGGGGTTTACTGACTCAGATTGGGCCTCTTGTCCTGAGACTAGGAAGTCGGTTACAGGTTATTGCATGTTTCTGGATAATACCTTAGTGTCTTGGAAATCCAAGAAACAAAACACAGTTTCCAGGTCCTCTAGTGAAGCTGAGTATAGAGCTATTGCCACGGCTACAACTGAACTTCAATGGCTTACTTATTTGCTAACAGAGTTTGAAGTTCACTCCTCTACACCTGCTGTGTTGTATTCTGATAGTCAGTCTGCTATAGCCATAGCCCAAAATCCGGTGTTTCATGAACGCACGAAACACATTGAAATAGACTGTCACTTTGTAAGGGAAAAATTACAAAAGAACTTGCTGAAATTACTCCATGTTCCCACTGCACATCAGTTGGCAGATGTTTTCACAAAGCCTCATGCTCCAACTTCTTTCCAAGGTTTTGTCTCCAAGCTTGGTCTATACAATATGTATAGTCCAGCTTGCGGGGGGGTGTGAGCAGCAAGAGCCAGTGACAGCTCAACACTCCAGGTTCAAGAAGTCTAAATACCAGAAGTGCTGCTCTGTTATTTTAGCTGTTGTAATGATGTAAATATCTTCCTACATTTACGCATATTCTGTTCATAGCAGTTACATGATCCTCCATCCATAAATAAGGGTCAACTGCTTTTGTAATACGCACTTGATTTACATTCTCTACATAAAATACTCCGTCTTCCTCTTTCCGCCATTTTTACCTTCTTCTACCTTGTTCCGGCGGTGTCGCTGCTCTGAATTTGACACGATCCCACAGGGAATTTAGAACAGTGCAATAAAGATAACTTGCAAGAACGAGAAAGAAAGAAATTCAGTAATTAATTAACAGGAAAAACAAAGCTCTAGGAACATGAATCAATTACTTAGCAAAGCAACATTAAAGAATTAATAGCAATTATCCCTTTAAGCAACGTCATTAAGAATTGTCAATGAAAACCATATATTACCGTAAGCTCAAAATGCAGTAATGTAGTGTAATCATTCATAAATGAAAAATATATAGCTAAACAAGAAAAAGGAAAGAAAAGGAACAAAAGCTTATGCCAAAATGTTGCTGCCTCGCCGTTGGAATTGATCGCTGAAGAAAGAGAATTCCGTCGCCGCCGAAACTAATTCACTGCCGACCGAAATTGAAATTGCTACTGATTGCTTCTCGCCGTTGGAATCAATCTGGAGTGAACTCGTACAGAGTGCTGTAAGTCTACAGCCACTCACTTCATATCTTCACTCATCCTAATGACATTATTTATAATGCTTAAAAGCTTAACTATAATCACTCTTTCCGCCTACTCCGTCTCTGTAGTTTAACAGTGGGTTGCCACATATCCGTAAATAGTGCAGGAATCAATTCTTCATTTGACTAAAGCGTTGCAGCTGACACGTATGTATGTTTGGGAGTATCTTATTAATTGCATGAAAGATAAGGAGAAGGGAAGCCTTGTTATTCTCTCAAAAATTGCTAACTGCATGGGAAAAACAAAAGCTGATGGGAAAACATAAATTCTTATTGTTATTTATACATATAAGATAAAATAAAATTAAAGCATTTATCAGTAACAAATAAAACAATATTAAGAATAAACAATGTAAATTAATTATTAAAAACCAACTAAAATATAAACATAAAATACATTTATCAATATTCAAGTTAGTGAGGAAGTTTGAGTTAGTAATAAATATTATATTGTGACCATAGTGTTGAATTGTCTGTCTCTTCTTGTTTTGCTGATGAGGAAATACCAAAAAGATAGAGAATGATTTCATCTTTGGTTGAACAAATGGTGACAATACTGGAGAAAATGAATTATTATTGTTACAGACTTACAGGAATGAATGGTGTACTATAACATATTTCTTTTGTGGCTGCAAATGGAGGCTATATGGGAGAATTATATATGTCCAATTAAAACTTCAGTATCATTGAGGGGAAGGGAATTCTGTCATGTTCTTGAGCTTAAATTTCAAAATTTTTTAGTTGTTTGACATACTGTTCTGATCTGATCTGCTCAATTTTTTTAGTGTACAATCAACCTGCTCACCTTCAATTCATATTACATCCAATCTATAGAGATTTTGTCAATTATATTGATTACAAATTCCACATAAGACTTCTATCAAACATATGGTGGGATTGCCAATCAATAACAAAGAAAAAAACAGAGATAATTGGAGCAACATAATCTGATCAAAACTGAATCAGAAATAGTTTCTGATCCAACTAATAGTTCATTAAAATTAATGAGTGAAGGGGTTGGGATTAAAGAAATGAATTGCAGAAATAAGTTGATATTATTTCTACCATTATAAGCAAGTGAGCTCATTTACTGCAAGGAAGATCAAATTTCTCATTACCATTTACACTCATTTAAGGTAATTCTACTCTATTTCACTCAATCTTGTATTGGTGCAGAGTGCAAAAGCTAGATTTATAAGTGATTTGTACCATTTTAAGAAGTGTAAAATCTTTCGTTTTGTAACACTAGTGGAATGAAATTTAATCTAATGTGTTATATATTTGACTACTTTGAATGTAAAACTATATACATGATCTTACATATATAAATATACTTGTGATCAAAATATGCATGCTAGTTATGGTTCAATTTTGTTTTGGTGATGTTGTTCAACTAGCTAGTGGTCACAGTGGACATGGTCAATGTCTTTGGGCTGAGGTAGAAAATGAAGATATTATAAGAAAAAGGGAAAAACATTACATAAGTTTTGGAGACCTTTAATTTGTTTATTTTATTTATTAGATGAGAATAGAAAATTTGCATCAAAATATTTTGAAAAAATGTGTGGGAATTGGGATAAAATAATCAATTCCTATATTAGAAAGTCGGGAAAATGATGATAAATAATGGCACAACAACACAAGGATAAAAGAAGAGTTCTACTCTGACTCGGTTACACATGCCACTACTGAGGCTTGAACCCACTCCCTTCCACATGGGAGTGTACAATGGGTGACGCTTGACCACAAGGTCTTTGGTGAAAGTTATCCACTTAATTTCTTAAATATTGTTTTCAAAAATTTTAAATTCAATTTTTTATTATTAATCAAACTTTTAATATAATGTACGTCTAAATATACAAAATTTCCTATTAACAATAAATTTAATATAAAAATTAATTGTAAACATATAATTCGAATTTGATCTGAAAGAATAAAATAAGATTGAGAAATTATTTGTCAATAGTTTCCATCATATTTCTATGTTCCTTTTTCTTATATTTTCTCTTCCATTATCTTCCCACATATGTTTTACCCATCTAAACAACCAGTTTTGTTGTATCAGGAACATATATAGTTACCTAGAATTTCTAGTTTTCATATTGTGTATTGTAGAGGTATAACAATGTTTATGTTTTAACCTCCTTTTTTTTTTTTTTTTTTTTTTTTTTTTTTGGTGACTTGGTAGGACATCGCACAACTTGAACCATGTCTCATTTGCAATTATGTTCTTACCCAGCAAAAGCCTTATAGATCTACTCAATTAAGTTTGGAAAGGATGTCATCAAATAAATGAACCTGGCCTTGGGGTGATGTAGATATGATAGTTCGTTTTGGGATACACAATTGAAGTTGTGTGAATGATTGTGTTTTAGTTGTGATATATTATTTATGTGTATTCAATGATAGATTGGAGTTAAATTAGTGAAGTGATTGCGTGCAAGATTTGGACAAGGATGGTGCACTGTGTCAAATGAAAGGGTTACACTCGCGGCATGTACTCCAATTGGGTTTGGAGCTCCAAATCCATTTGGAAAATGCAAAGAAAACACCTAACTCAATTTTCAGCACCTCTCGTTTGATCTTCATGTCTACAAAACCCAGCACTACTAACAAAGCATTCAACTCATGAAGACGTGCATGCAATGCATGGTCCGACTGTATATCATGCAATTATTAGGTGGAATATAATGTTATTCCTCGACATGTATATCGAACAATGCAACATGGTGGGCTATGTTTCTTAGACCACATAAGGGATTTGCAGAGTACCAATGACAATAGTTGGGACAATGTTGTTCTTCCTTCTTGTATCGAAGCATGTGCAAGGAAACCATGAGTAATACTTGTCAAATTGATGGTGCCCTCGTTCTACATACTTCAATTATGGGTTTGGAAGTGTGTCTCTTTATTCTCTCTGAATATACTCTCCCTCGCTCAGGACCTATATTGACCTAGAGCTGCCAGGTATATATGTAAACTAATTTATTTCAAAATTGTACTAATCTAAGACCCTGTGTTAAAAATTAAATATGATCCAATAGGTACCCGTCATAAAAAAAGAAGAAGCAGGAACCTAAAATAAATAAAAAAAAAACAATGAAGAAGTAAATAATATTAAACTAGAAAAAGCATTTTGTTTTTGTATTACCCAGTCCACCTTGGTAATGATAATGACCAAATCGACGATTCATTCCTTTAGCATAAAAACTAGAATACTTGATAAGTTAAAACAGAATAAATTTGACATAATGATTGATTATGGAAGCATTATTATGATTCTGAACATTATTAATTAATCCAAGAAAATTTTGTTTGATTAATGCAGGTGAGGGTTAGGCATATATAGCATAAGTAGGATGACTATAGAGATGTTCTCAATTGCAGACAAAAGATGAGTCGTGTGACATATGTCATGACCTCCTCAGCATCGCATCAGGCCTAACAATAACTCAATTTTTTTGATCTTGATATGTCTACAGAACTTGCGACCGCTGATAAAGAGTTCAACTAATGAAGACATGGAAAACATGCATAGAGTTCAACTGATGAAGACATGGAAAACATGCATGGCTCAGTTATGCATCATGCAATTACTAGGTGAAGTGTTATTCCCCAACACGTTGAACAACAAGGTGAAACCATGTTTCTTAGACTACATTAGAAATTTGACAACAAGGTGAGACTATGTTTCTTAGACTACATTAGAGATTTGCAAAGTGTCAATTACTACAGTTGGGGTAGTGCTATTCTTGCCTTCTTGTATCGAAGCATGTGCGGGGTGCCCACAGATAATGCTTATTAAATTAGTCGTTCCTCATTCTTCTTCAATTGTGGGTTTGGGAGCGTGAGTGTATCACCTCGCCTTACTCTCCCTCCCCCAGGATCGGACCTAATATATCGACCTAGAGCTGTTAGCTAGGTATATATGTTTACTAATTTATTTCAAAATTATACTAAATCAGGATCATGTCTTAAAAATTTAATATTGTCCAATAGGTACCATCCATTAAAAGCATGAACGTAGACTTAAAATAAAACAATAAATAAGTAGATAATATTAAACTAGAAAAAGTATTTCGTATTAGTGATATAAGAAAGTAGAAATAATATAGGTAGCTGATACTTATAGTGGCTACCATTTCTATTTTCAGTCATCAATACACATATTCTTTCTGGTTTAATATTATTTATTCCTCTATTTCTTTTATATTTTATGTTTTTACTTTCGGACATGTAAAATTATTAGTCACTAGTACAATCACATTTAATGTTGGTGAAGTGGTTGGGTGCAAGATTTGTGCAAAGATATTAACATAGATTTTTTAATTCACAAATTAAAAGAAAAAAAAAACAATAATGCAAAAGACTACTATACCAACCCGAGTCAAGAAATGAGTTAACTCACAGACCACAATTTTTATCTCTAATCACGTGTTCATCATCTTCGATTCTCACTATCGACTAGTTCTGAACTTAAAGTTTCACTTTGTAATTTCTTTGCCATTTTCTTCTCCTGAGTCTGGATGTCTTCTTCGCATTTGATTTGCTGCAAAGGAAAATATAGTGGGTAGGGAGTTGGAAGAAGGCGGCCGGCAACTGATTTAATCGTACGGAGTTGAATTACCGGCTATTACCCGTAGGTGACTGGCTATTGGGTTTGAATGCATCAAAATAATAAATTGATGTGTTGAATTTAACCTTTTTAAAGTTTGGAGCCTAATTGCATTATTTATTTATTTTATTTTATAAAGTATAATAGTGTTCATACTATTAAGTAATGTTCCAAGCAACAGAATTTCATCAAAATGTTTAGTACAAGAAGTGTTGTTGAGAGAGTAATGGATGAAGGAAGGAAACAGATTGTCAATGTATCTAAAATAAGTCTCATGGTACATAAGGGAAGGGGGGGAGGGGGAGGGGGGGGGGGGGACG
>NC_044924.1:27991051-28014032 GCF_003576645.1 Ipomoea triloba
GGGGGGGGGGGGGGGGGGGGGGGGGGGGGGGGACGGTTGACAAAGAACTTCATGTGCTTGTACAAGTTGTAGCATCTTCTGCTTCATAACCTTCTGCTACGATCCATCGATTGCACTTTAATATAATGTTTAGGGATTTATTTCACCCTTTTTGGAAATCTTCAATTGATGCACACACTCAACACTCAACACCATTCTTGCACAAATCTTGCATTGAACTTCACAATCGTGAGTTTGTCAAATTTCTGAATTTTTTTTTCACCTGAAACACATGTCAATACATATGACTTGTGTTTCTCATATTTATTACCGCTTACCAGGGTCGGCCTTGAGGGGTACAGGCTGGGCACCTGCCCAGGGCCCATAGGCCCTAAGATATACGGAGTATTATATATATATATATATATATATATATATATATATATATATATATATTTTCCTCAGACTCAAAACCCTCTTGTCCTGCCCCATAGATCAGAATGTAGACTGAAGGTGTTGAGGGTGACCTGTAATCCTGGCCTGATCCAGAAGCCTTCGTGTGGTGTGCATGCTAGCATGAGGCTGGGAATTGAATTCACCTAAATGGGAAGTCGTACCGAATGAGTTGAAGTACTATGGAACCATGCATACATGCATTACTGAGGCATCTGATGCAAGAAGCCGAGGGACGAAAAAGCCAACCAGAGATGACAAAGAAGTGGACATGGCTTCCTTTGTCGGAGAAGAATTGAAGAAGTTGTACTTGCAGTGAATTAATTAATTAATCTTCCTCTATAATAAAGTTATAACTTTTGGCCAATGAAATTATTGCATTTTTCAGCTCAGTTAATGCAGCGTCGTGTTCCAGCTCAGATTCATTCAACAAACTCCACATATGCAAAGCCTTTAGTCTGACCAAATATGCCTGGAAGTGTTGCTGAACTTTCTCCGGGGTGCAAGCATAATCAACATTTCCAACAAAGATTGACCGTGAATCAACTTCCTCCTTGCTCCGTACACCTCGTGCTCGTGCTCCTCTTCATCCATCTCCTTCGGTCGTTCTATCTCCACAAAGTAGTCAGATTTGTTTGGGGCTACTCGATTGCACTTTGATATAATGTTTACAACTCTATTTGACCCTTTTCCCTTTAATAATTTTCAAATTCTTCTCTTACCAGAACACAAAAAATGTCCTCAACTTTTTCTTGGGAATCTTCAATTAATGCACACACTTAGCACCATTCTTGCACAAATCTTGCATTGAACTTCACAACGGTGAGTTTGTCAAATTTCTGATTTTTTTTTTCACCCGAGAAAACAAGTGTATTTGTGTGTTCTGTAATGTGTTTCAAATCAGCTGCTCAACTACGATCTGTCTTGATCATATTGCATAACATCAGAAGCATGGAAGCCGTCAGGAAACCGGAGAGTATGTGATTCAAGTCGTATGCCATGTTTCTACTCATTTTGCGCTCTCTCTCCCTCTCCTCAGATCTTAGTTATTATTTTTTCTTCTTGTTTCTCTCTCTCTCCTTCCATACCTCCCTCCTCAGATCTTAGTGATTGTTTTTTTTTTTGTTTGAAACAAATGTCAATACATATGACTTGTGTTTCTCATATTTATTACCGCTTACTATAAACTTAAGTGGATCTTTATTCTTGATAGATCCTTGACCCTTGACCACTTTGGCTACTTGGTTGTTGTTACTGCATTTGTGAGAGTAGATTGGCATGCAGCAAGCAGTATTGTTGCTTGATACCACTCATTCTTATTTTCCTCAGACTCAAAACCCTCTTGTCCTGCCACATAGATCAGAATGTAGACTGAAGGTGTTGAGGGTGACTTGTAATCCCGGCCTGATCCAGAAGCCTTCCTGTGGTGTGAATGCTAGCATGAGGCTGGGAATTGAATTTACCTAAATGGGAAGTACGTATAGAATGAGTTGAAGTACTATGGAACCATGCATACATGCATTACTGAGGCATCTAATGCAAGAAGTCGAGGGACGAAGAAGCTAACCAGAGATGACAAAGAAGTGCACATGGCTTCCTTTGTCGAAGAAGAATTGAAGAAGTTGTACTTGTAGTATATTAATTAATTAATATTCCTCTATAATAAAGTTATAACTTTTGGCCAATGAAATTATTGTATTTTCCAGCTCAGTTAATGCAACGTCGTGTTGAGTGATAGCCATATCTTGTAGTTCGTGTACCAACTCTTTGTTTTCTCGATAATTACTAAATTTGTATTACTCCGTAATTGTTAATTGTTTAATATATATTGTTTTTCGAGAATCCAGCATGTGATATAAATATCATATAAGGTATTGTTAATGTAGTGTAATTAATTTAACTGAAGAATAAAAATCTTACCCTTTATTATTTTGCGATTTACAATTCCGATGCGAATTCATTATTTCCTTTCCACAATGAATGAGTCCTTTTAGGACTCTAAAGCATACTTAAATCATCTATAAATTGAAAAAGAAGATATCAGATTAGCACATGATCAACTCAGCAAAAGCCTTATAGATCTACTCAAGTTGGGAAAGGATGTCGTCAAATAACTAAATCCTTGAGGTGCTGTAGATATGATAGCTCGTTTTGGGATGCAAAATTGAAGTTTTCGAGTGTGCATTTAATTTGTTGGTGTACGTGTTGTTGATATGTTCTTAATCTCTTAAAGATTTAGTTAATGATTGTGTTTCAGCATGTGATTAATTTATGTGTGTTCAATGATAGATTGGAGTTAAATTGGTGAAGTGGTTGGGTGCAAGATTTCGGCAAGGATGGTGCATTGTGTCAAATGAACGGGTAACACTCGCTGCATGTCCTCCAATTGGATTTGGAGCTTCAAATCCTTCCCGAAAATGCAAATAAAACATCTAACTCAATTTTTGGCGCCTCTTTTGATCCTGACATGTCTATAGAAACCGACACTACTAACAGAGCATTCAACTCATGAAGATATGCAATGCATGGTCTAACTGCGTATCATGCAATTACTAGGTGGAATGCTATGTGATAAGTGCTTATTTGTTTATATTTTTCCCCTTTTCACTAAGCCATTTTGCTTAGCTTATTGATCATTTTGCTTATGTTTATTTGTTTGCTGGAAAATTCTATTTCTAGAAGTTATGCTTAATTTGTAAATGCTTTACTTAATTAGGTGATGACATTTTTGTTGGTTTCCACATCAGATTTGATTAGAGTTCAATCCAATTCAAGCTATGATTTCGAGTTATGATGTGATGTGGTAGGTCCTAAATCCCATCTCCTATTCTTGTTTCTTTGGAATCAAGAGTCTTTTTCTAATATTTAGAATATTGAGTAGAGCAGCAACTATAGGACTTGATAATTAATTAATACTTAAAAATGACTAATCAAACATTTTTCAAACACTCCTTTTGCTATAAAATTCTTGCACCTAAATTTTCAAATTCTTATCTCAAAACAACACAAAAAATGTCCTCAAATTCTTTTGGGGAATCTTCAACTAATGCACACACACACAACACCATCCTTGCACAATTCTTGCATTAAACTTCACAAACTGTGAGTTTGTCAAATTTCTGGAATCTTTTTTTTTTTGCTTGAAATACGTGTCAGTATATACGACTTGCATTGCATTTCTGGTAAGTATTACGGCATAGGCAAAAGCAAGTGAAACTTTATTCTTGATACCTCCCTAACACTTGACCACTTTGGCTACTTGGCTGTTGTTGCTGCATTTGTGAGAGTAGATTGGCATATATGCACTAAACAATAGTGTTGCTTAGCTTGATATCGCTCATTCTTATATTCTTATTTTCCTCAGCGAGTAGATTTGGCATATATGCACTAAACAATAGTGTTGCTTAGCTTGATATCGCTCATTCTTATTTTCCTCAGCGAGTAGATTGGCATATATGCACTAAACAATAGTGTTGCTTAGCTTGATATCGCTCATTCTTATTTTCCTCAGGCTTAAAACCCTCTTGTCTTGCCCGGTAGAATGTAGACTGAAGCTGTTGAGGGTGACTTGTAATCCCCGCCTGATCCAGTGGTGTGCATTTTAGCATGAGACTGGGAATTGAATTCACATGAATGCATGGGAAGTTGTATATGTACAGAATGAGTTGTAGGTTGTTGAACTACGGTAGAACCATACATTTCGGAACCATACATTTCGAAGGCATCTAATGCACGAAGCCGGGGACGAAGAAGACAAAGATGACAAAGAAGTGGACATGCTTTAAGGGTGATGTTTAAAATATAATATGATCCTATTAGTAAAATATAATAAAGGAATAAACAATATTAAACTTGAAAGAATATTTGTATTTAAATTTTAATGCACGGTAATTAGTATAATTTTGAAATAAATTAGTACTCCGGCTTTATGTTGATCGATTAGGTCGTAAGGGAGGGACAGTATATGTATGGAGAGAATAAGGTAATACACTCTCAAACCCACAATTGAAGAAGAATGAGGGCACCACCAATTTGACAAACATTATCTATAGTCACCTTGCACATGCTTCGATCGATACAAGAATGCAAGAACTACACTTCCCCAACCGTAGCCATTGGCACTTTCAAATCCTAGCCTTAATTTGGCTAAGAAACATAGTCTTACCTTGTTGTTCGATGTGTCGAAAAATAACACTGTACTACATCTAGTAATTGAATGATATGCAATTGGGCCATGCGCTGCAGGGCTTCATTAGTCTAATGCTCTGTGTACTTTTATAAACATGTCAACATCAAATGAGAAATGTCGGAAATTGATTTATTGTTGGGCCGGCCTAATGCCAAAGGAGGTGATGACATATGTCACATCACTTATCATTTGTAGGCATTTGGAAACCTCTTGTCACTCATGCCTTTAAGGTATAACCCCCTGATTAAGAGAATCTAACCATCTTGCAATGAGATGGTGATTTCCCGAAATGAAAGTTGAAAACAATGGGTCTCTGGGCGCCATTCACCATGCAGTGATCAAAGGCCAGTCCAAATGTATCCATCAAAGTCTGCTAGTTAGTTGGATATAAGCCATTCATCAAATTCTTGCACCTAAATCCTCAAATTCTCCTCTCAAAAAAGAAAAAAAAAAGAAGAAGAAGAACCTCAAATTCTTTTAGAGAACCTTTCATTGATGAACACACACTGCACCATCCTTTCACTCAACCACTTCACCAACATTATATTGGAGACACATAAATTAATAACAACTAAAATAGTAAAACATAACCATCCACTCAAGTCTCCTTTTTTCTTCATCATTGCCACCATCACCATGTGGCGGGATGCCATTGGGTCAAAGCTTTAACACACACTTCCTCAATGGCAGCATATATAGCCTTCACCTGAATTTTCAGCTTTCTCCAGACCATCTCTAGCCATCCTACTTAATTATGCTATGCATAACCCTCACCCGCATTAATCAAACAAAAATTTCTTGGATTGAATTAATTAATAATGTTTAGAATCATAATAATGCCAAATTTATTCAATTTTAACTTACCTAGTGTTCTAGTTTTGATGCTAAAGGCATGAATTCTTGTTTGGTCATTATCATTACCAGGTGGACCGGGTCACCCGGTAATTCAAAAATAAAATATTTTTTTCTAGTTTAATATTATTTACTTCTTTATTGTTTTAGTTTTTAACTTTATGTTCCTGTTAATTCTTTTTTAATGAGTGGTGCCTATTCGACCATATTTAATTTTTAACACAAGGTCTTGGATTAGTAGAATTTCATATATGCCACTCTAGGTCAATCTATTAGGTCTTGAGGAAGAGAGAGTATCTTCGGAGGGAATAAAGCTATAAGTTTCCAAACTCACGGTTGAAGTAGAATGAGGGCACCACCAATTTGATGAGCATTACCCATGGTTTGCTTGCACATGCTTCGATACAAGAAGGTAAAAACAACACTGCCCCAACATGAACATTATATTACTTAACCCACGAAATCGTTAGCACTCTGCAAATCACTAAAGTGGTCTAAGAAACATAGTTTCACCATGTTGCATTGTTCAACATGTTAGGAAATAAATTTCCACTTAGTAATTGCATGATACATTGATACATAGTCAGGCAATGCGTCGCCCGTCTTCATGAGTTTGAATGCTTTGTCTGTAGTATCGGATTTTTTAGACGTAATGTCATGATCAAACGAGAGGTGACGAAAATTGAGTTAGGTGTTATCTCTGTATTTTACAGAAGGATTTGAAGCTCCAAACCTAGTTGGAGGACACACAGCCACTGTAACCCTTTCATTTGACACAATGCACCATCCTTGCCCAAATCTTGCACCATCCACTTCACCAATTTAACTCCAATCTATCATTCAACACACATTAATTAATCACAACTGAAACACAATCGTTCACGTACTCAACCTTTCATAAATTAATTTTACTACAAATTTATTTGACAATATACATATTTGAAGCGTATCACCATGGTCCACTTATAACGATTGTGTTAATCTCTTTAGGCCTGGCCTAACCGACCCACTCGACATTATCCTTTCCCCCGGTGGTGAAGAATTAACAGTAAACAAGCCTAAATTTTTGTGTGCAATTCTATGAATTGACAAATCCCACCAACTTGCAAAATTAACATATCCAATCATGTATGTAGTCTAATGAATTTTTTTTGAATGAGTGAGTTGCATTACTCTTCTCATCCTTCATATTTTGATTTAGTGAGTAGCATTACTCTTCTCACATCATCCTTTCCCCTGGTGGTGAAGAATTGACAGTGAAAAAAAGTTAACACCTGCAACTGAGACATTTATTAGGACTATGAATTTGAGTCAGGACTCCCTATCGTAGTTTGCTTGTGATTTCCCTATTTCAGTTTCCATTCTCTCATTATACGTATCCCTGTAATCTGTATCTTTGCAGTGTTTAATTCAATACAATACATTCAGTTCTCATGTAGTATCAGTTAGCTAGGGTTTTAATGCAAGTTTCTTTTGTGATTTTTTGAACTCTTAATCCTGATAAATTATTCTAAAATTTAAGTCACAAATTATACTTTCTCTACGAATATAAGGGCAACCACAACAATAGTTCCACTGAATGAGGAAATGAGAGAAGCAGCCGCGCCACTCTCGTGGGTGGCAACCCGCACTACACGTACCAACTGGGTGCATAAATTTTAGTTAGATTTCTTTTTCTTTCTCAATTTTCCTTTTCTATTTTCCCTCCTCTCTCCTACATAGACTTGAAAAAACCAACAAAAATTGCACACTGATGACGTTGTGTATTATTTTAATTTGAGTTAATTCTATTTTTAGTCCTAGATTTATAGTTGACATTCTACTTTTAGTCATTTTTTTTCAAATCATTCTTCTTTGGTCCTTGTATTATTGTGGAATGACCATTTTTGGTCATTCATCAACAAAATCATTTAAATTTCATAAAATACAAGGGCATTTAGGTTTTCAATTATGAATTTTATTCAAAAAATTAAAAATAAAAATATAAGGATATTTCAACCCATTTTGTTATGAAAAAGGACTAAATGTGGATTGTCATATATAAATCTAGGACTAGAAATGAAATTAACTCTTTTTATTTATTTAACTATTATTGAATTATTTTTGTTGGTCTACATCACATCACCAACTTAGAATTCTTTGAAAATTTGAATATCATTTTTTTTATTGACGAGCTAGCTACAACAATTGCACTAAAAGAATTATTGAAATGAATTCAAATGGACGAAAAAAATCTGTTAATAAATGAATTCCAATTTGTTGACTATTACTTATCAAATCTTGCTCGATAATCTGGTTTGATCGTGTAGTCCAAATAATACCTTACCATGACGTATCTAGAATAGTCGAAATTAGTGAAATAAAAAGACTTATACAAATTTGTGAAGTAATACCATCTATCTCCCAGGTCTAAAGAGGAAAATCATTTGAATATTCTGAACCATTCAAGAACATCACAACAAAAAGAATTAAAACATTTATAGCTCCTACATAAATGAGTAGCTGTGCAACAACTACAAAATAGGAGTTAGATAGAATATAGAATAAGGATATACAAACAAGAATCAATCCCAACGAAAAGCACATCGAATTCTATAGATTTTATTGATTTATACGATTTATTATTTAGAGTTAATATAGAACTGGGAAATCGAATTTCCTGCTCTTTAGCTCTTATGATACGAGAATACGAAATCCTAAATTTACTCATCTTTTTACTTAACTTAAAAAAGAATACATTTGAGGGTTCCCAAACATCATATCATTTCGAGGGGGGCGAGTCTTATTTTCCCCATGTTTATTGCACTAGTTTTTACATGTCTAAACTTTAATGCATAAAATTTTGATGGAAAATATAACTTGTATTCTCAATTTCTCATCTTAATTTTTACTCTCTCACAAATCTGAGATGTAGACAACTTTTCTTGGACCCACAAGATGAAATATATTCTATCCATGTTTACCACATTAGAGAGTATAATTGATAGAGTAGAATTTGAGAGCTCCATAGTAGAACTCAATTTTGATTTCAGTTTATGATGAACTTTCCGGTAATACGTATACTATATATGAACTTTAAGACTAGCATGATAGCGTGAAGGTTTTTTTTTTTTTTTTTTTTTTTTTCCAACTTGCACTTGTCATATGTTTACGACAAATGTAGCACTTGGGCTTGTCCCGTACAAGAATACATACGATAAATGAAATTTGTAGTTGCATTTATTGTATATTAGGTAAAAAAATATTAAAAAATTTGACAAACTTAAGTGACGCTCAGGTTTTTTTTACCAGAAACTCAGTCCCAAACATGTTGTTCATGTTTTTGTCTAAATTTTAAATTAAAGTAGTCCATTTGTGTCTATTCCTCGTAAAAGTTACCCATTTCAATCAAAAACTCTAACATACCAATAAATACACACTCAACAACTTCAATTTTGATACTAAAGGCATGAATCCTCAACTAATATGGTGGATCAGGTTGGTAATGACGCAATGTGCAATCAGGCTATAAAATTTAAAAAGCACTGCCATTTGAGGGTTTTTTTTTTTTTTTTTTTTTTTTGTGGGGTCAAGCATGAGGTGGAGGAAAGAACCTATAATAGAGAAAAATGTGATGAGCTCTTGCAAGCACGGTTGCAAAAATCGGCCAAGCCGGCTGCCTAGGCCAAAGTGAATTACCTTCTAGGTGGCCGATTGGGTGCCCAACTCAGCAGACTCGACCGAATTGATGGCAAACTAGACAAAATTCGGTCAGCCAAGTCGGCCTAGCTATTTTTTTAAATTATATATATATAATTTTAAAAAATAGCTAGGCCGACTTGGCCGACCGAATTTTGTCTATATAACATACACTGAAACACGTTCACTATTTTTTTTTAATAGTTACCCGCCTAGGCGCTAGGAGCTACTCCACCGCCAAACTAGCGTCTAGCGCCTACTGCAACCATGCTGACAAGTAATAGTTTTTTTTTTTTTATTTTGGCGGTCACTAAAAAAATTTAAAACAGTCCATTCTAGTGCACGTTGTGTGCACTAGATGTGGCCACTAGGGCCGTAAACCCTTTTTTTTACCACTCTGTTTCTTTCTTCTTCTTTTCTTCCCTTCACACCAGCCTGAAAAAACCTACCAAAAAAAAGAAAGATATGAGATTGCTCTAACATATTATTGTAACCACATTAGGTCGTTATCATCATCACCGATTCACAACATTTTCTTCACGTTTTTCCCATTCTATCTCCACATATGCAAAGGCTTTAGCCTGACCAAATATATATGCTCAGGTTCACGGTACCACATGCCTGGAAGTGTTGCTGAACTTCCTCCGGGGTGCAAGCATAATCAACATTGCCAATAAAGATTGATCGTGAATCAACTTCCTCCTTGCTCCGTACGCCTCGTGCTCGTGCTCCTCTTCATCCATCTCCTTCCGTCGTTCTATCTCCACAATGTAGTCAGATCTGTTTGGGGCTACTGGATTGCACTTTGATATATTAATGCTTATAGCTCTATTTGACCCTTTTCTCTTTAATAATTTTCAAATTCTTCTCTTGCCAAAACACAAAAAATGTCCTCAACTTCTTTTTGGGAATCTTCAATTGATGCACACACTTAGCACCATTCTTGCACAAATCTTCCATTGAACTTCACAACGTTGAGTTTGTCAAATTTCTGATTTTTTTTTTCACCCGAAAAAACAAGTGTATTTGTGTGTTCTGTAATGTGTTTCAAATCAGCTGCTCACCTACGATCTATCTTGATCATATTGCATAACATCAGAAGCATGGAAGCCGTTAGGAAACCGGAGAGTATGTGCTTCAAGTCCTATGCCATGTTTCTACTCATTTTGCGCTCTCTCTCTCCTCAGATCTTAGTTATTATTCTTTCTTCTTGTTTCTCTCTCTCTCCTTCCTTACCTCCCTCCTCAGATCTTAGTGATTGTTTTTTTTTGTTTGAAACACATGTCAATACATATGACTTGTGTTTCTCATATTTATTACGGCTTACTATAAACTTAAGTGGATCTTTATTCTTGATAGCTCCTTGACCCTTGACCACTTTGGCTACTTGGCTGTTGTTGCTGCATTTGTGAGAGTAGATTGGCATGCAGCAAGCAGTAGTGTTGCTTGATACCACTCATTCTTATTTTTCTCAGACTCAAAACCCTCTTGTCCTACCCCATAGATCAGAATGTAGACTGAAGGTGTTGAGGGTGACATGTAATTCTGGCTTGATCCAGAAGCCTTCCTGTGGTGTGAATGCTAGCATGAGGCTGGGAATTGAATTCACCTAAATGGGAAGTACGTACCGAATGAGTTGAAGTACTATGGAACCATGCATACATGCATTACTGAGGCATCTAATGCAAGAAGCCGAGAGACGAAAAAGCCAACCAGAGATGACAAAGAAGTGCACATGGCTTCCATTGTCGGAGAAGAATTGAAGAAGTCGTACTTGCAGTATATTAATTAATTAATCTTCCTCTATAATAAAGTTATAACTTTTGGCCAATGAAATTATTGCATTTTCCAGCTCAGTTAATGCAGCGTCGTGTTGAGTGATAGCCTTATCTTGTATTTTGTGTACCAACTCTTTGTTTTCTCGATAATTACTAAATTTGTATTACTCCGTAATTGTTAATTGTTAATATATATTGTTTTTCGAGAATCCAGCATGTGCATATAAGGTATTGTTAATGTAGTGTAATTAATTTAATTGAAAAATAAAATTCATACCCTTTATTATTTTGAGGTTTACAATTCCGATGCGAATTCATTATTTCCTTTCCTAAATGAATGAGACCTTTTAGGACTCTAAAGCATACTTAAATCATCTATAAATTGAAAAAGAAGATATCAGATTAGCACATCAATTATCAGAATAGAAAAAATGCATGAAGATGTTTTGAGAAAATGTGTTTGGGGATTGGGATAAAATAATCCATTCCTATATATTAGAAAGTCAGGGGAAAATGATTATAAATAATGTCAGAACAACATAAGGATAAAAGAAGTTTTCCACTTAATTTCATAAATATTGTTTTCAAAATTTTGAAATTCAATTTTTTTTATTAATACAAACTTTTAATATAATGTGTAAGTATACAAAATTTCTCATTAGCAATAAATTTAATATAAAAATGAATTGTAAACATATAACTCGAATTTGAACTGAAAGAATAAAATAAGATTGCGAAATTATTTTTCACTAATTTCCATCATATCTCTATGTTCCTTATTTATTTATTTATTTATTTTCTCTTCCACTATCTTTCCACATATGTTTTACCCATCTAAACAACCATATTTGTTGTATCAGAAACATATGGTTACCTAGAATTTCTAGTTTTCATGTGTATTGTAGAGGTTAGTAAAACATTAATGTTTGTGTTTCAATTTTTTTTTATTACTTTGTAGGACATGGCACAACTTGAACCATATCCCACTTGCAATTATGTTCTTACCCAGCAAATGCCTTATAGATCTACTCAAGTTGGGAAAGGATGTCGTCAAATAACTGAATCCTTGAGGTGCTGTAGATATGATAGCTCGTTTTGGGATGCAAAATTGAAGTTGTCGAGTGTGCATTTAATTTGCGGGTGTACGTGTTGTTGCTATGCTCTTAATCTCTTAAAGATTTAGTGAATGATTGTGCTTCAGTTGTGATTAATTTATGTGTGTTCAATGATAGATTGGAGTTAAATTGGTGAAGTGGTTGGGTGCAAGATTTCGGCAAGGATGGTGCACTCTGTCAAATGAACGGGTAACACTCACTGCATGTCCTCAAATTGGGTTTGGAGCTTCAAATCCTTCTCAAAAATGCAAATAAAACATCTAACTCAATTTTCGGCGCCTCTCTTTTGATCCTGATATGTCTACAGAACCTGACACTACTAACAGAGCATTCAACTCATGAAGATGTGCAATGCATGGTCCAACTGCGTATCATGCAATTATTAGGTGGAATGTTATTCCTTGACATGTGATAAATGCTTATTTGTTTATATTTTTCTCCTTTTCAGTAAGCCATTTTGCTTAGCTTATTGATCATTTTGCTTATGTTTATTTGTTTGCTGGAAAATTCTATTTCCAGAAGTTATGCTTAATTTGTAAATGCTTTACTTAATTAGCTAGGTGATGACATTTTTGTTGGTTTCCACCTCATATTTGATTAGAGTTCAATCCAATTCAAGCTATGATTTCGAGTTATGATGTGATAGGTCCTACATCTCATCTCATTTTTGTTTTGTTTTTTTTTTGGAATCAATAGTCTTTTTCTTATATTTAGAATGTAGATTAGAGCTGCAACTATAGGACTTGATAATTAATTAATACTTAAAAATGACTAATCACACATTTTTCAAACACTCCTTTTCTATAAAATTCTTGCACCTAAATTTTCAAATTCTTCTCTCAAAACAACACAAAAAATGTCCTCAAATTCTTTTGTGGAATCTTCAACTGATGCACACACACTGCACCATCCTTGCACAAATCTTGCATTAAACTTCACAAACTATGAGTTTGTCAAATTTCTGGAATCTTTTTTTTTTTTTTTTTTGTCTTAAATACGTGTCAGTATATACGACTTACATTTTTGGTAAGTATTAGGACATAGGCAAAATCAAGTGAAACTTTATTCTTGATACCTCCTTGACCCTTGACCAGTTTCGCTACTTGGCTGTTGTTGCTACATTTGTGAGAGTAGATTGGCATATATGCAGTAAACAGTAGTGTTGCTTAGCTTGATATCTCTCATTCTTATTTTCCACAGACTCAAAACCCTCTTGTCTTGCCCCGTAGAATGTAGACTGAAGCTGTTGAGGGTGACTTGTAATCCCCGCCTGATCCACAAGCCTGTGGTGTGCATTCTAGCATGAGACTGGGAATTGAATTCACCTGAATGCATGGGAAGTTGTATATGTACAAAATGAGTTGTAGGTTGTTGATGTACAGTAGAACCATACATTTCGAAGGCATCTGATGCACGAAGCCGAGAGACGAAGAAGCCAACCATAGATGACAGCGAAGTGGACATGCTTTATGGGTGATGTTAAAAATATAATATGATCCTATTAGTAAAATATAATAAAGGAATAAACAATATTAAACTTGAAATAATATTTGTATTTAAATTTTAATGCATGGTCGTCTTTGATTAGTATAATTTTGAACTAAATCAGTATTCCAGCTTTAGGTTGATCAATTAGGTCCTGAGGGAGGGACAATATATGTACGGAGAGAATAACGCAATACATACCCTCTCAAACCCACAATTGAAGAAGAATGAGGGCACCGCCTATTTGACAAACATTATCCATAGTCACCTTGCACATGCTTCGATCGATACAAGAATGCAAGAACTACACTTCCCCAACTGTAGCCATTGGCACTTTCAAATCCTAGCCTTAATTTGGCTAAGAAACATAGTCTTACCTTGTTGTTCGCTGTGTCGAGAAATAACACGGTCGTATTGTACTCCATCTAGTAATTGAATGATATGCAGTTGGGTCATGCGTTGCATGGCTTCACTAGTCTAATGCTGTGTCAGTTCTGTACTTTTGTAAACATGTCAAGATCAAATGAGAGATGTCGGAAATTGAGTTATTGTTGGGGCCTAATGCCAAGGAGGTGATGACATATGTTACATCACTCATCATTTGTTTGGAAACCTCTTGTCACTCATGCCTTCAAGGTGCAGTCCTGATTAAGAGAATCTAACCATCTTGCAATGTGATTGTGACTTCCCGAAATAGAAGTTGAAAACAATGGGTCTCAGGGCGCCATTCACCATGCAGTGATCAAAGGCCAGCCCAAATGTATCATTTCCAATCTAGACAACACATCAAAGTCTACTAGTTAGTTGGATATAAGCCATAACCCGCCCTTTCATCAAATTCTTTCACCTAAATCCTCAAATTCTCCTCTCAAAAAAGAAAAGAAAAAGAAGAAAAACCTTTCGCTGATGAACACACACTGCACCATCCTTGCACTCAACCACTTCACCAACATTTGAGACACAAATTAATAACAGCTAAAACATAACCATCCACTCAAGTCTCCTTTTTTCTTCATCATTGCCGCCATCACCATGTGGCGGGATGCCATTGGGTCAAAGCTTTAAAACACGCTTCGTCAATGGCAGCATATAGCCTTCACATGCATTTTCAGCTTTCTCCAAACCATCTCTAGCCATCCTACTTAATTATGCTATGCATAACCCTCACCTGCATTAATCAAACAAAAATTTCTTTGATTGGATTAATTAATAATGTTCAGAATCATAATAATGCTTCCATAATCAATAATTATGCCAAATTTATTCTGTTTTAACTTACCTAGTGTTCTAGTTTTGATGCTAAAGGCATGAATCCTTGTTTGGTCACTATTATTATCAAGGTGGACCGGGTTACCGGGTAATACAAAAATAAAATATTTATTTTCTAGTTTAATATTATTTACTTCTTTATTGTAATAATTTCTAATTTTATGTTCCTGTTTATTTATTTTTATTTTATTTGAATGAGTGGTGCCTATTCGACCATATTTAATTTTTAACACAAGGTTTTGGATTAATACAATTTCATATATGCAATTGTCAATCTATTAGGTCCTGAGGGAGAGAGAGTATGTTCGGAGGGAATAAAGCTATAAGTTCCCAAACTCACGATTGATGTAGAGAATGAGGGTACCACCAATTTGATGAGCATTACCCATGGTTGCCTTGCACATGCTTTGATGCAAGAAGGCAAAAACAACACTGCCCCAACACGAACATTACTTAATCCATGTAATCGTTAGCACTCTGCAAATCTCTTAAGTTGTCTAAGAAATATAGTCTCACCATGCTGCATTGTTCAACATGTTAGGAAATAAATTTCCACTTAGTAATTGCATGATACGCAGTCAGGCCATGCATCGCACGTCTTCATGAGTTTGAATGCTCTGTCTGCAATATCGGATTCTATAGTTATGTCATGATCAAATGAGAGGTGTGGAAAATTGAGTTAGGTGTTATCTCTGTATTTTACAGAAGGATTTGAAGCTCCAAACCCAATTGGAGGACACGCTCCAGTGTAACCCTTTCATTTGATACATTGCACCATCCTTGCCCAAATCTTGCACCCAACCAGAGTAAGTAGAGCGATGCTCAGAGCAAAGTCGAACATAAGAGAAATGAGAGAAATGCGATTGGGGCTGCGCTCAAAATCTGAGGTCTCAACTCTCAAACCTTCAAAATGATCAGAATGGCTGAAACATTGGTAAATATGTATATATATAATACACTAAAACGACGACGTATGGATAACATCATAACCCTACCCTAATTACTTTCGGATATTCGGGTGGGTCGGGTGTCAAAATACCTTACCCTACCGTATGGCAGCTATCGGGTTTAGAGCAGTTTGGATTCACTCTCTTTTGTGGTCAGGTCGGGCAGGTGTGTCGGGTCGCTCGGATCTTGCACAACCCTATCCAAAATTGGTCAAAACATGACTAATCAACCAATTTTCAAACACTCCTTTGCTATAAAATTCTTGCACTTAACTTTTCAAATTCTTCTCTCGAAAACACAAAAAAAAAATGTCCTCAAATTCTTTTTGGTAATCTTCAATTGATGTGCACACACTGCACCATCCTTGCACAAATCTCGCATTATATTGAACTTCACAACCGATAAGTTTGTCAAATTTTTTATTTTTTTTTCGCGCGAAACACATGTCAATACATTCAACTTCCATTTCTGGTATGTATTAAGGTGTACAGCAAATGCAAGAGGAACTTTATTCTGATATCTCCCTGACCCTTTGACCACTTTGGCTACTTGCCCGTTCTTGTTGTATGCAAAAAAAAAAAAGTGACATTTACATTTACCTGGTATTTCAGGTCACTAATACGTAATAACGGTTGATGAACTAAATTGACATGTTTATGCACCTAGTTGCAACATTAAAAATTTTGAGGGCCTAATTGATTTTTCAGGTAAAGTTCGATGGCCTATTTAACACATTTTATGCTAAAAAAGTGACATTTACATTTACCTGTTATTACAGGTCACTAACTAGTAATTATGCATTGATGAACTAAATTTGCAGGTTTATGTACCAAATTGCAACTTTAAATAGTTAGAGAGCGTAATTGATTTTTAGGTACAGTTTGATGGTCTATTAGAAATATTTTATCCTAAAAAAGTCACATTTACATTTACTTGTTATTACAGGTCACTAACCGGTAATTATGCCTTAATGAACTAAATTGGCATGCTTATGTACCAAATTGGAAATTTAAATAGTTTGAGAGCCTAATTGATGCCTATTTGACACATTTTATGCAAAAAAAGTGACATTTAAATTTAACTGATATTACAGGTCACTAACAGATAATTATGCCTTATAAACTAAATTGACATTCTTACGTATCTTATTGCAATTTTAAAAGGTTTGAATGCCTAATTGATTTTTCAGATAAAGGTCGATGCTCTATTTGACACATTTTACGCAAAAAAAAAATGACATTTACATTTACCTGGTATTTCAGGTCACTAACAGGTAATTACGCTTTGATGGACTAAATTGACATGTTTATGCACATAATATCAACATTAAAAATTTTGAGGGCGTAATTGATTTTTCAAGTAAAGTTCGATGACCTATTTGACACATTTTACGCTAAAAAATTGACATTTACATTTACCTGTTATTACAGGTCACTAACTGGTAATTATGTCGTGATGAACTAAACTGGCAAGTTTATGTACCAAATTGCAACTTTAAATAGTTTGAGAGCCTAGTTGATGCCTATTTGACACATTATATGCAAAAAAATGACATTTAAATTTACCTGGTATTACAGGTCACTACCAGGTAACTATGCCTTATAAACCAAATTGACATGTTTATGTACCAAATTGCAATTTTAAAATGGTTGAGTGTCTAATTGATTTTTCAGATAAAGTTCGGTGGTCTATTTGACACATTTTATGCAAAAAAAAAAAAAAAAGTGACATTTACATTTACCAAGTATTTCAGGTCACTAACAAGTAATTACGGTTGATGAACTAAATTGACACGTTTATGCACCTAGTTGCAACATTAAAAATTTTGAGGGCCTAATTGATTTTTCAGGTAAAGTTCGATGGCCTATTTGACACATTTTATGCTAAAAAAGTGACATTTACATTTACCTGTTATTACAGGTCACTAACAGGTAATTATGCATTGACGAACTAAATTGACATGTTTATGTACCAAATTGCAACGTTAAATAGTTTGAGAGCCTAATTGATGCCTATTTGACACATTTTATGCAAAAAAAGTGACATTTAAATTTACCTGGTATTACAGGTCACTAACAGGTAATTATGCTTTATAAACTAAATTGATATTTTTATGTATCTAATTGCAATTTTAATTGGTTTGAATGCCTAATTGATTTTTCAGATAAAGTTCGATGGTCTATTTGACACATTTTATGCAAAAAAAAAAAAAAAAAGTGACACATTTTATGAACTAAATTGTCATGTTTATGCACCTAATTGCAACATTAAAAATTTTGAGGGGCTAATTGATTTTTCAGGTAAAGTTTGATGGCTTATTTGACACATTTTACGCTAAAAAAGTGACATTTACAATTACCTGTTATTATAGGTCACTAACAGGTAATTATGCATTGATGAACTAAATTAGCATGTTTATGTACCAATTTTAAACGTTAAATAGTTTGAGAGCCTAATTGATGCGTATTTGACACATTTTGTGCAAAAAAAAGTGACATTTAAATTTACCTGGTATTACAGGTCACTAACAGATAATTATGCTTTATAAACTAAATTGATATTTTTATGTATCTAATTGCAATTTTAATTGGTTTGAATGCCTAATTGATTTTTCAGATAAAGTTCGATGGTCTATTTGACACATTTTATGCAAATTAAAAAAAATGACATTTACATTTACCTGGTATTTCAGGTCACTAACAGGTAATTACGCTTTGATGGACTAAATTGACAGGTTTATGCACCTAATTGCAACATTAAAAATTTGAGGGCCTAATTGATTTTTCAGGTAAAGTTCGATGACCTATTTGACACATTTTATGCTAAAAAATTGACAATTACATTTACCTGTTATTACAGGGGCATTAACAGGTAGTTATGCATTGATGAACTAAATAGGCATGTTTATGTACCAAATTCAACGTTAAATAGTTTGAGAGCCTAATTGATGCCTATTTGACACATTTTATGCAAAAAAAAGTGACATTTAAATTTACCTGGTATTACAGGTCACTAACAGGTAATTATGCCTTATAAACTAAATTGACATTTTTATGTATCTAATTGCAATTTTAAAAGGTTTGAATGCCTAATTGATTTTTCAGATAAAGGTCGATCGTCTATTTGACACATTTTATGCAAAAAAAAAATGACATTTACATTTACCTGGTATTTCAGGTCACTAACAGGTAATTACGCGTTGATGGACTAAATTGACATGTTAATGCACCTAATTGCAACATTAAAAATTTTGAGGGCGTAATTGATTTTTCAAGTAAAGTTCGATAACTTATTTGACACATTTTACGCTAAAAAATTGACATTTACATTTACCTGTTATTACAGGTCACTAACAGGTAATTATGTCGTGATTAACTAAATTGGCATGTTTATGTACCAAATTGAAACTTTAAATAGTTTGAAAGCCTAGTTGATGCCTATTTGACACATTATATGCAAAAAAAGTGACATTTAAATCTACCTGTTTATGTACCAAATTGCAATTTTAAAATGACTGAGTGCCTAACTGATATTACAGGTCACTAACAGAAAATTATGCCTTATAAACTAAATTGACATTCTTACGTATCGAATTGCAATTTTAAAAGTTTTGAATGCCTAATTGATTTTTCAGATAAATTTTGATGGTCAATTTGACACATTTTATGCAAAAAAGAGTGACATTTACATTTACCTGGTATTTCAGGTCACTAATAGGTAATTACGCCTTGATGGACTAAATTGACATGTTTATGCATCTAATTGCAACATTAAAAATTTTGAGGGGCTAATTGATTTTTCAGGTAAAGTTTAATGGCCTATTTGACACATTTTATGCTAAAAAAGTGACATTTACATTTACCTGTTATTACAGGTCACAAACAGGTAATTATGAATTGATGAACTAAATTGGCATGTTTATGTACCAAATTGCAACGTTAAATAGTTTGAGAGCCTAATTGATGCCTATTTGACACATTTTATGCAAAAAAAGTGACATTTAAATTTACCTGGTATTACAGGTCACTAACAGATAATTATGCCTTATAAACTAAATTGACATGTTTATGTACCAAATTGAAATTTTAAAATGGCTGAGTGCCTAAATGATTTTTCAGATAAAGTTCGATGGTCTATTTGACACATTTTATGCAAAAAAAAAATGACATTTACATTTACCTGGTATTTCAGGTCAGTAACAGGTAATTACGCTTTGATGGACTAAATTGACATGTTTATGCACCTAATTGCAACATTAAAAATTTTGAGGGCCTAATTGATTTTTCAGGTAAAGTTTGATGGCCTATTTGACACATTTTATGCTAAAAAAGTGACATTTACATTTACCTGTTATTGCAGGTCACTAACAAGTAATTATGCATTGATGAACTAAATTGGCATGTTTATGTACTAAATTGCAATTTTAAAACGGCTGAGTGTCTAATTGATTTTTCAAATAAAGTTCGGGGGTCTATTTGACACATTTTATGCAAAAAAAAAATGACATTTACATTTACCAAGTATTTCAGGTGACTAAGAAGAAATTACGGTTGATGAACTAAATTGACATGTTTATGCACCTAGTTGCGACATTTAAAAATTTTGAGGGCCTAATTGATTTTTCAGGTAAAGTTCGATGGCCTATTTGACACATTTTATGCTAAAAAAGTGACATTTACATATACCTGTTATTACAGGTCACTAACAGGTAATTATGCATTGATGAACTAAATTGGCAGATTTATATACCAAATTGCAACTTTAAATAGTTTGAGAGCCTAATTGATTTTTCAGGTACAGTTTGATGGCCTATTAGAAATATTTTATCCTAAAAAAGTGACATTTACATTTACCTGTTATTACAGGTCACTAACCGGTAATTATGCCTTAATGAACTGTTATTACAGGTCACTAACCGGTAATTATGCCTTAATGAACTAAATTGGCATGCTTATGTACCAAATTGGAAATTTAAATAGTTTGAGAGCCTAATTGATGCACCAAATTGGAAATTTAAATAGTTTGAGAGCCTAATTGATGCCTATTTGACACATTTTATGCAAAAAAAGTGACATTTAAATTTAACTGATATTACATGTCACTAACAGATAATTATGCCTTATAAACTAAATTGACATTCTTACATATCTAATTGCAATTTTAAAAGGTTTGACTGCCTAATTGATTTTTCAAATAAATTTCGATGGTCTATTTGACACATTTTCTGCAAAAAAGAGTGACATTTACATTTACCTGATATTTCAGGTCACTAACAGGTAATTACGCCTTGATGGACTAAATTGACATGTTTATGCACCTAATTGCAACATTAAAAATTTTGAGGGGCTAATTGATTTTTCAGGTAAAGTTTGATGGCCTATTTGACAAATTTTATGCTAAAAAAGTGACATTTACATTTACCTGTTATTACAGGGGCACTAACAGGTAATTATACATTGATGAACTAAATTGACATGTTTATGTACCAAATTGCAACTTTAAATAGTATGAGAGCCTAATAGATACCTATTTGACACATTTTATGCAAAAAAAAAGTGACATTTAAATTTACCTGGTATAACAGGTCACTAACAGGTAATTATTCTTAATAAACTAAATTGACATTTTTATATATCTAATTGCAATTTTAAAAGGTTTGAATGCCTAATTGATTTTTCAAATAAATTTCGATGGTCTATTTGACACATTTTATGCAAAAAAAAAGTGACATTTAAATTTACCTGGTATAACAGGTCACTAACAGGTAATTATTCTTAATAAACTAAATTGACATTTTTATATATCTAATTGCAATTTTAATTGGTTTGAATGCCTAATTGATTTTTCAGATAAAGTTCGATGGTCTATTTGACACATTTTATGCAAAAAAAAAATTACATTTACATATACCTGGTATTTCAGGTCACTAACAGGTAATTACGCTTTGATGGACTAAATTGACATGTTTATGCAGCTAATTGCAACATTAAAAATTTTGAGGGCCTAATTGATTTTTCAGGTAAAGTTTGATGGCCTATTTGACACATTTTATGCTAAAAAAGTGACATTTACATTTACCTGTTATTACAGGTCACTAACAGGTAATTATGCATTGATGAACTAAATTGGCATGCTTATGTACCAAATTGCAACTTTAAATAGTATGAGAGCCTAATTGATACCTATTTGACACATTTTATGCAAAAAAAAGTGACGTTTAAATTTGCCTGGTGTTACAGGTCACTAACAGGTAATTATGCTTTATAAACTAAATTCACATTTTTATGTATCTAATGGCAATTTTAATTGGTTTGAATGCCAAATTGATTTTTCAGATACAGTTCGACGGTTTATTTGACACATTTTATGCAAAAAAAATGACATTTACATTTACTTGGTATTTCAGGTCACTAACAGGTAATTACGCTTTTATGGACTAAATTCACATGTCTATGCACCTAATTGATTTTTCAGGTAAAGTTTGATGACCTATTTGACACATTTTATGCTAAAAAATTGACATTTATATTTACCTGTTTTTACCGGGGCACTAACAGGTAATTATTCCTTGATGAACTAAATTAGCATGTTTATGTACCAAATTGCAACTTTAAATAGTATGAGAGCCTAATTGATGCCTATTTGACACATTTTATGCAAAAAAAAAGTGACATTTAAATTTACCTGGTATTACAGGTCACTAACAGGTAATTATGCTTTATAAACTAAATTGACATTTTTATGCATCTAATTGCAATTTTAATTGGTTTGAATGCCTAATTGATTTTTCAGATAAAGTTCGATGGTCTATTTGACACATTTTATGCAAAAAAATGAAATTTACATTTACCTGGTATTTCAGGTCACAACAGGTAATTACGCTTTGATGGACTAAATTGACATGTTTATGCACCTAATTGCAACATTAAAAATTTTGAGGGCCTAATTGATTTTTCAGGTAAAGTTTGATGGCCTATTTGACAAATTTTATGCTAAAAAAGTGACATTTACATTTACCTGTTATTACAGGGGCACTAACATGTAATTATTCCTTGATGAACTAAAGTGACATTTAAATTTACCTGGTATAACAGGTCACTAACAGGTAATTATTCTTAATAAACTAAATTGACATTTTTATATATCTAATTGCAATTTTAATTGGTTTGAATGCCTAATTGATTTTTCAGATAAAGTTCGATGGTCTATTTGACACATTTTATGCAAAAAAAAAA
>NC_044924.1:28014424-28024648 GCF_003576645.1 Ipomoea triloba
TTGCAACATTAAAAATTTTGAGGGCCTAATTGATTTTTCAGGTAAAGTTTGATGGCCTATTTGACAAATTTTATGCTAAAAAAGTGACATTTACATTTACCTGTTATTACAGGGGCACTAACATGTAATTATTCCTTGATGAACTAAATTGACATGTTTATGTACCAAATTGCAACTTTAAATAGTATGAGAGCCTAATTGATGCCTATTTGACACATTTTATGCAAAAAAAAAAAGTGGCATTTAATTTTACCTGGAATTTCAGGTCACTAACAGGTAATTATGCCTTATAAACTAAATTGACATTTTTATGTATCTAATTGCAATTTTAAAAGGTTTGAATGCCTAATTGATTTTTCTGATAAAGGTCGACGGTCTATTTGACGCATTTTATGCATAAAAAAAATGACATTTACATTTAGCTGGTATTTCAGGTCACTAACAGGTAATTACGCTTTGATGAACTAAATTGACATTTTATGCACCCAATTGCAACATTAAAAATTTTGAGGGCGTAATTGATTTTTCAAGTAAAGTTCGATGACCTATTTGACATATTTTACGCTAAAAAATTGATATTTACATTTATATGTTATTACAGGTTACTAACAGGTAATTATGTCGTGATGAACTAAACTGGCATGTTTACGTACCAAATTGCAACTTTAAATAGTTTGAGAGCCTAGTTGATGCCTATTTGACACATTATATGCAATAAAAGTGACATTTAAATTTACCTGGTATTACAGGTCACTACCAGGTAACTATGCCTTATAAACCAAATTGACATCCCTATGTACCAAATTGCAATTTTAAAATAGCTGAGTGCCTAATTGATTTTTCAAATAAAGTTCGGTGGTCTATTGGACACATTTTATGCAAAAAAAAAAGTGATATTTACATTTACCAAGTATTTCAGGTCACTAACAAGTAATTACGGTTGATGAACTAAATTCACATGTTTATGCACCTAGTTGCAACATTAAAAATTTTGAGGGCCTAATTGATTTTTCAGGTAAAGTTCGATGGCCTATTTGACACATTTTATGCTAAAAAAGTGACATTTACATTTACATGTTATTACAGGTCACTAATAGGTAATTATGCATTGATGAACTAAATTCGCAGGTTTATATACCAACTTGCAAAGTTAAATAGTTTGAGAGCCTAATTGATGCCTATTTGACACATTTTATGCAAAAAAAGTGACATTTAAATTTACCTGGTATTACAGGTCACTAACAGGTAATTATGCTTTATAAACTAAATTGACATTTTTATGTATCTAATTGCAATTTTAATTGGTTTGAATGCCTAATTGATTTTTCAGATAAAGTTCGATGGTCTATTTGACACATTTTATGCAAAAAAAAATGATAGTTACATTTACCTGGTATTTCAGGTCACTGACAGGTAATTACGTTTTGATAGACTAAATTGACATATTTATGCACTTAATTGCAACATTAAAAATTTTGAGGGGCTAATTGATGTTTCAGGTAAAGTTTGATGGCCAATTTGACACATTTTATGCTAAAAAAGTGACATTTACATTTACCTGTAATTATAGGTCACTAACAGGTAATTATGCATTGATGAACTAAATTGGCATGTTTATGTACCAAATTGCAACTTTAAATAGTATGCGAACCTAATTGATGCCTATTTGAAACATTTTATGCAAAAAAAAGTGACATTTAAATTTATCTGGTATTTCAGGTCATTAACAGGTAATTATGCCTTATAAACTAAGTTGACATTTTTATGTATCTAATTGCAATTTTAAAAGGTTTGAATGCCTAATTGATTTTTCAGATAAAGGTCGAAGGTCTATTTGACACATTTTATGCAAAAAAAAAAGGCATTTACATTTACCTGGTATTTCAGGTCACTAATAGGTAATTACGCTTTGATGGACTAAATTGACATTTTATGCACCTAATTGCAACATTAAAAATTTTGAAGGCGTAATTTATTTTTCAAGTAAAGTTCGATGACCTATTTGACATATTTAACGCTAAAAAATTGACATTTACATTTACCTGTTATTACAGGTCACTAACAGGTAATTATGTCGTGATGAACTAAATTGGCATGTTTATGTACTAAATTGCAACTTTAAATAGTTTGAGAGCCTAGTTGATGCCTATTTGACACATTATATGCAAAAAAAGTGACATTTAAATTTACGTGGTATTACAGGTTACTACCAGGTAACTATGCCTTAAAATGGCTGAGTGCTTAATTGATTTTTCAGAGAATTTTCGGTGGTCTATTTGACACATTTTATGCAAAAAAAAAGTGACATTTACATTTACCAAGTATTTCAGGTCACTAACAAGTAATTACGGTTGATGAACTAAATTGACATGTTTATGCACCTAGTTGCAGCATTAAAAATTTTGAGGGCCTAATTGATTTTTCAGGTAAAGTTTGATGGCCTATTTGACACATTTTATGCTAAAAAAGTGACATTTACATTTACCTGTTATTACAGGTCACTAACAGGTAATTATGCATTGATGAACTAAATTGGCATGTTTAGGTACCAAATTGCAACTTTAAATAGTTTGAAAGCCTAATTGATTTTTCAGGTACAGTTTGATGGCCTATTAGAAATATTTTAACCTAAAAAAATGACATTTACATTTACCTGTTATTACAGGTCACTAACCGGTAATTATGCCTTGATGAACTAAATTGGCATGCTTATGTACCAAATTGAAAATTTAAATAGTTTTAGAGCCTAATTGATTTCTATTTGAAACATTTTATGCAAAGAAAGTGACATTTAAATTTAACTGATATTACATGTCACTAACAGATAATTATGCCTTATAAACTAAATTGACATTCTTATGTATCTAATTGCAATTTTAAAAGGTTTGAATGCCTAATTGATTTTTCAGATAAATTTCGATGGTCTATTCGACACATTTTATTCAAAAAAGAGTGACATTTACATTTACCTAGTATTTCAAGTCACTAACAGGTAATTACGCCTTGATGGACCAAATTGACATGTTTATGCACCTAGTTGCAACATTAAAAATTTTGAGGGCCTAATTGATTTTTCAGGTAAAGTTCGATGGCCTATTTGACACATTTTATGCTAAAAAAGTGACATTTACATTTACATGTTATTACATGTTATTACAGGTCACTAATAGGTAATTATGCATTGATGAACTAAATTGGCAGGTTTATATACCAAATTGCAAAGTTAAATAGTTTGAGAGCCTAATTGATGCCTATTTGACACATTTTGTGCAAAAAAAGTGAGATTTAAATTTACCTGGTATTACAGGTTACTAACAGGTAATTATGCTTTATAAACTAAATTAACATTTTTATGTATCTAATTGCAATTTTAATTTGTTTGAATGCCTAATTGATTTTTCAGATAAAGTTCGACGGTATATTTGACACAATTTATGCAAAAAAGAATGACATTTACATTTATCTGGTATTTCATGTCACTAACAGGTAATTACGCCTTGATGGACTAAATTGATATGTTTATGCACCTAATTGCAACATTAAAAATTTTGAGGGCTAATTGATTTTTCAGGTAAAGTTTGATGGCCTATTTGACACATTTTATGCTAGAAAAGTGACATTTACATTTACCTGTTATTGCAGGTCACTAACAAGTAATTATACATTGATGAACTAAATTGACATGTTTATGTACTAAATTGCAACTTTAAATAGTATGAGAGCCTAATTGATGCCTATTTGACACATTTTATGCAAAAAAAAAAAAAGTGACATTTAATTTTACCTGGGATTTCAGGTCACTGACAGGTAATTATGCCTTATAAACTAAATTAACATTTTTATGTATCTAATTGCAATTTTAAAAGGTTTGAATGCCTAATTGATTTTTCAGATAAAGGTCGACGGTCTATTTGACACATTTTATGCATAAAAAAAATGACATTTACATTTAGCTGGTATTTCAGGTCACTAACAGGTAATTACGCTATGATGGACTAAATTGACATTTTATGCAGCCAATTGCAACATTAAAAATTTTGAGGGCGTGATTGATTTTTCAAGTAAAGTTCGATGACCTATTTGACATATTTTACGCTAAAAAATTCACATTTACATTTATATGGTATTACAGGTCACTAACAGGTAATTATATCGTGATGAACTAAACTGGCATGTTTATGTACCAAATTGCAACTTTAAATAGTTTGAGAGCCTAGTTGATGCCTATTTGACACATTATATGCAAAAAAAGTGACATTTAAATTTACTTGGTATTACAGGTTACTACCAGGTAACTGTGCCTTATAAACCAAATTGACATGTTTATGTACCAAATTGCAATTTTAAAATGGCTGAGTGCCTAATTGGTGTTTCAAATAAAGTTCGGTGGTCTATTTGACACATTTTATGCAAAAAAAAAAAGTGACATTTACATTTACCAAGTATTTCAGGTCACTAACAAGTAATTACGGTTGATGAACTAAATTGACATGTTTATGCACCTAGTTGCAGCATTAAAAATTTTGAGTGCCTAATTGATTTTTCAGGTAAAGTTCGATGGCCTATTTGACACATTTTATGCTAAAAAAGTGACATTTACATTTACATGTACTTATTACAGGTCACTAACAGGTAATTATGCATTGATGAACTAAATTGGCATGTATAGGTACCAAATTGCAACTTTAAATAGTTTGAAAGTCTAATTGATTTTTCAGGTACAGATTGATGGCCTATTAGAAATATTTTATCCTAAAAAAATGACATTTACATTTACCTGTTATTACAGGTCACTAACCGGTAATTATTCCTTGATGAACTAAATTGGCATGCTTATGTACTAAATTGCAACTTTAAATAGTTTGAGAGCCTAGTTGATGCCTATTTGACACATTATATGCAAAAAAAGTGACATTTAAATTTACCTGGTATTACAGGCACTACCAGGTAACTGTGCATTATAAACCAAATTGACATTCTTACGTATCTAATTGATATTTTAAAAGTTTTGAATGCCTAATTGATTTTTCAGATAAATCTCAATGGTCTATTTGACACATTTTATGCAAAAAAGAGTGACATTTACGTTTACCTGGTATTTCAGGTCACTAACAGGTAATTACGCCTTGATGGACTAAATTGACATGTTTATGCACCTAATGGCAACATTAAAAATTTTGAGGGGCTAATTGACTTTTCAGGTAAAGTTTGATGGCCTATTTGACACATTTTATGTTAAAAAGTGACATTTACATTTACCTGTTATTACAGGTCACTAACAAGTAATTATACATTGATGAACTAAATTGGCATGTTTATGTACCAAATTGCAACGTTAATATTTTAAGAGGCTAATTGATGCCTATTTGACACATTTTTTGCAAAAAAAGTGACATTTAATTTTACCTGCTTTTCAGGTCACTAACAGGTAATTATGCCTTATAAACTAAATTGACATTTTTATGCATCTAATTGCAATTTTAAAAGGTTTGAATGCCTAATTGATTTTTCAGATTAAGGTCGACGGTCTATTTGACACATTTTATGCATAAAAAAAATGACATTTACATTTAGCTGGTATTTCAGGTCACTAACAGGTAATTACGCTTTGATGGACTAAATTGACATTTTATGCAGCCAATTGCAACATTAAAAATTTTGAGGGCGTAATTGATTTTTCAAGTAAAGTTCGATGACCTATTTGACATATTTTACGCTAAAAAATTGACATTTACATTTACATGTTATTACAGGTCACTAACTGGTAATTATGTCGTGATGAACTAAACTGGCATGTTTATGTACCAAATTGCAACTTTAAATAGTTTGAGAGCCTAGTTGATGCCTATTTGACACATTATATGCAAAAAAAGTGACATTTAAATTTACCTGGTATTACAGGTCACTAACAGGTAATTATGCATTGATGAACTAAATTGGCATGTTTATGTACCAAATTGCAACGTTAAATAGTTTGAGAGCCTAATTGATGCCTATTTGACACATTTTATGCAAAAAAAGAGACATTTAAATTTACCTGGTATTACAGGTCACTAACAGGTAATTATGCATTGATGAACTAAATTGGCATGTTTATGTACCAAATTGCAACGTTAAATAGTTTGAGAGCCTAATTGATGCCTATTTGACACATTTTATGCAAAAAAAGAGACATTTAAATTTACCTGGTATTACAGGTCACTAACAGGTAATTATGCATTGATGAACTAAATTGGCATGTTTATGTACCAAATTGCAACGTTAAATAGTTTGAGAGCCTAATTGATGCCTATTTGACACATTTTATGCAAAAAAAGAGACATTTAAATTTACCTGGTATTACAGGTCACTAACAGGTAATTATGCATTGATGAACTAAATTGGCATGTTTATGTACCAAATTGCAACGTTAAATAGTTTGAGAGCCTAATTGATGCCTATTTGACACATTTTATGCAAAAAAAGAGACATTTAAATTTACCTGGTATTACAGGTCACTAACAGGTAATTATGCATTGATGAACTAAATTGGCATGTTTATGTACCAAATTGCAACGTTAAATAGTTTGAGAGCCTAATTGATGCCTATTTGACACATTTTATGCAAAAAAAGAGACATTTAAATTTACCTGGTATTACAGGTCACTAACAGGTAATTATGCATTGATGAACTAAATTGGCATGTTTATGTACCAAATTGCAACGTTAAATAGTTTGAGAGCCTAATTGATGCCTATTTGACACATTTTATGCAAAAAAAGAGACATTTAAATTTACCTGGTATTACAGGTCACTAACAGGTAATTATGCATTGATGAACTAAATTGGCATGTTTATGTACCAAATTGCAACGTTAAATAGTTTGAGAGCCTAATTGATGCCTATTTGACACATTTTATGCAAAAAAAGAGACATTTAAATTTACCTGGTATTACAGGTCACTAACAGGTAATTATGCATTGATGAACTAAATTGGCATGTTTATGTACCAAATTGCAACGTTAAATAGTTTGAGAGCCTAATTGATGCCTATTTGACACATTTTATGCAAAAAAAGAGACATTTAAATTTACCTGGTATTACAGGTCACTAACAGGTAATTATGCATTGATGAACTAAATTGGCATGTTTATGTACCAAATTGCAACGTTAAATAGTTTGAGAGCCTAATTGATGCCTATTTGACACATTTTATGCAAAAAAAGAGACATTTAAATTTACCTGGTATTACAGGTCACTAACAGGTAATTATGCATTGATGAACTAAATTGGCATGTTTATGTACCAAATTGCAACGTTAAATAGTTTGAGAGCCTAATTGATGCCTATTTGACACATTTTATGCAAAAAAAGAGACATTTAAATTTACCTGGTATTACAGGTCACTAACAGGTAATTATGCATTGATGAACTAAATTGGCATGTTTATGTACCAAATTGCAACGTTAAATAGTTTGAGAGCCTAATTGATGCCTATTTGACACATTTTATGCAAAAAAAGAGACATTTAAATTTACCTGGTATTACAGGTCACTAACAGGTAATTATGCATTGATGAACTAAATTGGCATGTTTATGTACCAAATTGCAACGTTAAATAGTTTGAGAGCCTAATTGATGCCTATTTGACACATTTTATGCAAAAAAAGAGACATTTAAATTTACCTGGTATTACAGGTCACTAACAGGTAATTATGCATTGATGAACTAAATTGGCATGTTTATGTACCAAATTGCAACGTTAAATAGTTTGAGAGCCTAATTGATGCCTATTTGACACATTTTATGCAAAAAAAGAGACATTTAAATTTACCTGGTATTACAGGTCACTAACAGGTAATTATGCATTGATGAACTAAATTGGCATGTTTATGTACCAAATTGCAACGTTAAATAGTTTGAGAGCCTAATTGATGCCTATTTGACACATTTTATGCAAAAAAAGAGACATTTAAATTTACCTGGTATTACAGGTCACTAACAGGTAATTATGCATTGATGAACTAAATTGGCATGTTTATGTACCAAATTGCAACGTTAAATAGTTTGAGAGCCTAATTGATGCCTATTTGACACATTTTATGCAAAAAAAGAGACATTTAAATTTACCTGGTATTACAGGTCACTAACAGGTAATTATGCATTGATGAACTAAATTGGCATGTTTATGTACCAAATTGCAACGTTAAATAGTTTGAGAGCCTAATTGATGCCTATTTGACACATTTTATGCAAAAAAAGAGACATTTAAATTTACCTGGTATTACAGGTCACTAACAGGTAATTATGCATTGATGAACTAAATTGGCATGTTTATGTACCAAATTGCAACGTTAAATAGTTTGAGAGCCTAATTGATGCCTATTTGACACATTTTATGCAAAAAAAGAGACATTTAAATTTACCTGGTATTACAGGTTACTACCAGGTAACTATGCCTTATAAACCAAATTGACATGTTTATGTACCAAATTGCAATTTTAAAATGGCTGAGTGCCTAAATGATTTTTCAGATAAAGTTCGGTGGTCTATTTGACACATTTTATGCAAAAAAAAAAAGTGACATTTACATTTACCAAATATTTCAGGTCACTAACAAGTAATTATGTCGTGATGAACTAAATTGGCATGTTTATGTAGTAAATTGCAACTTTAAATAGTTTGAGAGCCTAGTTGATGCCTATTTGACACATTATATGCAAAAAAAGTGACATTTAAATTTACCTGGTATTACAGGTCACTACAAGGTAACTGTGCCTTATAAACCAAATTGACATGTTTATGTACCAAATTGCAATTTTAAAATGGCTGAGTGCCTAATTGATTTTTCAGATAAATTTCGGTGGTCTATTTGACACATTTTATGCAAAACAAAAAAAATGACATTTATATTTACCAAGTATTTTAAATCACTAACAAGTAATTACGGTTGATGAACTAAATTGACATGTTTATGTACATAGTTGCAACATTAAAAATTTTGAGGGCCTAATTGATTTTTCAGGTAAAGTTCGATGGCCTATTTGACACATTTTATGCTAAAAAAGTGAGATTTACATTTACCTGTTATTACAGGTCACTAACAGGTAATTATGCATTGATGAACTAAATTGGCATGTTTATGTACCAAATTGCAACTTTAAATAGTTTGAGAGCCTAATTGATTTTTCAGGTACAGTTTGATGGCCTATTAGAAATATTTATCCTAAAAAAATGACATTTACATTTACCTGTTATTACAGGTCACTAACCGGTAATTATGCCTTGATGAACTAAATTGGCATGCTTATGTACCAAATTGAAAATTTAAATAGTTTTAGAGCCTAATTGATTCCTATTAGGCACATTTTATGCAAAGAAAGTGACATTTAAATTTAACTAATATTATAGGTCACTAGCAGATAATTACGCCTTATAAACTAAATTGACATTCTTACGTATCTAATTGCAATTTTAAAAGGTTTGAATGCCGAATTGATTTTTCAGATAAATTTCGATGGTCTATTCGACACATTTTATTCAAAAAAGAGTGACATTTACATTTAGCTAGTATTTCAAGTCACTAACAGGTAATTACGCCTTGATGGACTAAACTGACATATTTATGCACCTAATTGCAACTTTAAAAATTTTGAAGGCCTAATTTATTTTCCAGGTAAAGTTTGATGGCCTATTTGACACATTTTATGCTAAAAAAGTAACATTTACATTACCTGTTATTACAGGTCACTAACAAGTAATTATGCATTAATGAACTAAATTGGCATGTTTGTGTACCAAATTGCAACGTTAAATAGTTTGAGAGCCTAATTGATGCCTATTTGACACATTTTATGCAAAAAAAGTGACATTTAAATTTACCTGGTATTACAGGTCACTAACAGATAATTATGGCTTATAAACTAAATTGACATGTTTATGTACCAAATTGAAATTTTAAAATGGCTGAGTGCCTAAATGATTTTTCAGATAAAGTTCGTTGGTCTATTTGACACATTTTATGCAAAAAAAAAAAAACTGACATTAACATTTACCAAAGTATTTCAGGTCACTAACAAGTAATTACAGTTGATGAACTAAATCGACATGTTTATGCACCTAGTTGCAACATTAAAAATTTAGAGGGCCAAATTTATTTTTCAGGTAAAGTTCGATAGCCTATTTGACACATTTTATGCTAAAAAAGTGACATTTACATTTACCTGTTATTACAGGTCACTAACA
>NC_044924.1:28030671-28052976 GCF_003576645.1 Ipomoea triloba
AAAAAAAAAAAGTGACATTTACATTTACCAAATATTTCAGGTCACTAACAAGTAATTATGTCGTGATGAACTAAATTGGCATGTTTATGTAGTAAATTGCAACTTTAAATAGTTTGAGAGCCTAGTTGATGCCTATTTGACACATTATATGCAAAAAAAGTGACATTTAAATTTACCTGGTATTACAGGTCACTACAAGGTAACTGTGCCTTATAAACCAAATTGACATGTTTATGTACCAAATTGCAATTTTAAAATGGCTGAGTGCCTAATTGATTTTTCAGATAAATTTCGGTGGTCTATTTGACACATTTTATGCAAAACAAAAAAAATGACATTTATATTTACCAAGTATTTTAAATCACTAACAAGTAATTACGGTTGATGAACTAAATTGACATGTTTATGTACATAGTTGCAACATTAAAAATTTTGAGGGCCTAATTGATTTTTCAGGTAAAGTTCGATGGCCTATTTGACACATTTTATGCTAAAAAAGTGAGATTTACATTTACCTGTTATTACAGGTCACTAACAGGTAATTATGCATTGATGAACTAAATTGGCATGTTTATGTACCAAATTGCAACTTTAAATAGTTTGAGAGCCTAATTGATTTTTCAGGTACAGTTTGATGGCCTATTAGAAATATTTATCCTAAAAAAATGACATTTACATTTACCTGTTATTACAGGTCACTAACCGGTAATTATGCCTTGATGAACTAAATTGGCATGCTTATGTACCAAATTGAAAATTTAAATAGTTTTAGAGCCTAATTGATTCCTATTAGGCACATTTTATGCAAAGAAAGTGACATTTAAATTTAACTAATATTATAGGTCACTAGCAGATAATTACGCCTTATAAACTAAATTGACATTCTTACGTATCTAATTGCAATTTTAAAAGGTTTGAATGCCGAATTGATTTTTCAGATAAATTTCGATGGTCTATTCGACACATTTTATTCAAAAAAGAGTGACATTTACATTTAGCTAGTATTTCAAGTCACTAACAGGTAATTACGCCTTGATGGACTAAACTGACATATTTATGCACCTAATTGCAACTTTAAAAATTTTGAAGGCCTAATTTATTTTCCAGGTAAAGTTTGATGGCCTATTTGACACATTTTATGCTAAAAAAGTAACATTTACATTACCTGTTATTACAGGTCACTAACAAGTAATTATGCATTAATGAACTAAATTGGCATGTTTGTGTACCAAATTGCAACGTTAAATAGTTTGAGAGCCTAATTGATGCCTATTTGACACATTTTATGCAAAAAAAGTGACATTTAAATTTACCTGGTATTACAGGTCACTAACAGATAATTATGGCTTATAAACTAAATTGACATGTTTATGTACCAAATTGAAATTTTAAAATGGCTGAGTGCCTAAATGATTTTTCAGATAAAGTTCGTTGGTCTATTTGACACATTTTATGCAAAAAAAAAAAAACTGACATTAACATTTACCAAAGTATTTCAGGTCACTAACAAGTAATTACAGTTGATGAACTAAATCGACATGTTTATGCACCTAGTTGCAACATTAAAAATTTAGAGGGCCAAATTTATTTTTCAGGTAAAGTTCGATAGCCTATTTGACACATTTTATGCTAAAAAAGTGACATTTACATTTACCTGTTATTACAGGTCACTAACAGGTAATTATGCATTGATGAACTAAATTGGCAGGTTTATGTACCAAATTGCAACGTTAAATAGTTTGAGAGCCTAATTGATGCCTATTTGACACATTTTATGCAAAAAAAAGTGACATTTAAATTTACCTGCAATTACAGGTCACTAACAGGTAATTATGCTTTTTAAACTAAATTGACATTTTTATGTATCTAATTGCAATTTTAATTGGTTTGAATGCCTACTTGATTTTTCAGATAAATTTCGGTGGTCTATTTGACACATTTTATGCTAAAAAAGTGACATTTACATTTACCTGGTATTACAGGTTACTACCAGGTAACTATGCCTTATAAACCAAATTGACATGTTTATTTAACAAATTGCAATTTTAAAATGGCTGAGTGCCTAATTGATTTTTTCAGATAAATTTCGGTGGTCTATTTGACACATTTTATGCTAAAAAAGTGACATTTACATTTACCTGGTATTACAGGTTACTACCAGGTAACTATGCCTTATAAACCAAATTGACATGTTTATTTAACAAATTGCAATTTTAAAATGGCTGAGTGCCTAATTGATTTTTTCAGATAAATTTCGGTGGTCTATTTGACACATTTTATGCAAAAAAAAAAAAAAAAAGTGACATTTACATTTACCAAGTATTTCAGGTAACTAACAAGTAATTACGGTTGATGACTAAATTGACATGTTTATGTACCTAGTTGCAACATTAAAAATTTAGAGGGCCAAATTTATTTTTCAGGTAAAGTTCGATAGCCTATTTGACACATTTTATGCTAAAAAAGTGACATTTACATTTACCTGTTATTACAGGTCACTAACAGGTAATTATGCCTTGATGAACTAAATTGGCATGTTTATGTACCAAATTGCATCTTTAAATATTTTGGGAGCCTAATTGATGCCTATTTGACACATTTTACGCAAAAAAAAAAGTGACATTTAAATTTACCTGGTATTACAGGTCACTAACAGGTAATTATGCTTTTTAAACTAAATTGACATTTTTATGTATCTAATTGCAATTTTAATTGGTTTGAATGCCTAATTGATTTTTCAGATAAAGTTCGATGTTCTATTTGACACATTTTATGCAAAAAAAAAAAGTGACATTTACATTACCAAGTATTTCAGGTCACTAACAAGTAATTACGGTTGATGAAGTAAATTGACATGTTTATGCACCTAGTTGCATCATTAAAAATTTTGAGGGCCTAATTGATTTTTCAGGTAAACTTCGATGACCTATTTGACATATTTAACGCTAAAAAATTGACATTTACATTTACCTGTTATTACAGGTCACTAACAGGTAATGTCGTGATGAACTAAATTGGCATGTTTTTGTACTAAATTGCAACTTTAAATAGTTTAAGAGCCTAGTTGATGCCTATTTGACACATTATATACAAAAAAAGTGACATTTAAATTTACCTGGTATTACAGGTCACTAACAAGTAATTATGCTTTATAAACTAAATTGACATTTTTATGTATCTAATTGCAATTTTAATTGGTTTGAATGCCTAATTGATTTTTCAGATAAAGTTCGATGTTCTATTTGACACATTTTATGCAAAAAAAAAAAAGTGACATTTACATTACCAAGTATTTCAGATCACTAACAAGTAATTACGGTTGATGAACTAAATTGACATGTTTATGCACCTAGTTGCAACATTAAGCATTTTGAGGGCCTAATTGATTTTTGAGGTAAACTTCGATGACCTATTTGACATATTTAACGCTAAAAAAGTGACATTTAAATGTACCTGGTATTACAGGTCACTAACAGGTAATTATGTCGTGATGAACTAAATTGACATGTTTATGCACCTAGTTGCAACATTAAGCATTTTGAGGGCCTAATTGATTTTTGAGGTAAACTTCGATGACCTATTTGACATATTTAACGCTAAAAAAGTGACATTTAAATGTACCTGGTATTACAGGTCACTAACAGGTAATTATGTCGTGATGAACTAAATTGGCAGGTTTATGTACCAAATTGCAACGTTAAATAGTTTGAGAGCCTAATTTAATTTTCAGGTAAAGTTCGATGCCCTATTTGACACATTATATACAAAAAAAGTGACATTTAAATTTACCTGGTATTACAGGTTACTACCAGGTAACTATGCATTATAAACCAAATTGACATGTTTATTTACCAAATTGCAATTTTTATAAACCAAATTGACATGTTTATTTACCAAATTGCAATTTTAAAATGGCTGAGTGCCTAATTGATTTTTCAGATAAAAATTTTAAAATGGCTGAGTGCCTAATTGATTTTTCAGATAAATTTTTTAAAATGGCTGAGTGCCTAATTGATTTTTCAGATAAATTTCGTAAAATGGCTGAGTGCCTAATTGATTTTTCAGATAAATTTCGGAAAATGGCTGAGTGCCTAATTGATTTTTCAGATAAATTTCGGTGGTCTATTTGACACATTTTATGCAAAAAAAAAAAGTGACATTTACATTTACCAAATATTTCAGGTCACTAACAAGTAATTACGGTTGATGAACTAAATTGACATGTTTATGCACCTAGTTGCAACATTAAAAATTTTGAGAGCCTAATTGAATTTTCAGGTTAAGTTCGATGGCCTATTTGACACATTTTATGCTAAAAGTGTGACATTTACATTTACCTGTTATTACAGGTCACTAACTGGTAATTATGCATTGATGAACTAAATTGGCAGGTTTATGTACCAAATTGCAACGTTAAATAGTTTGAGAGCCTAATTGATGCCTATTTGACACATTTTATGCAAAAAAAAGTGACATTTAAATTTACCTGGTATTAAAGGTCACTAACAGGTAATTATGCTTTATAAACTAAATTGACATTTTTATGTATCTATTTGCAATTTTAATTGGTTTGAATGCCTAATTGATTTTTCAGATAAAGTTCGATGGTCTATTTGACACATTTTATGCAAAAAAAAAAAAAAGTGACATTTACATTTACCAAGTATTTCAGGTCACTAACAAGTAATTACGGTTGATGAACTAAATTGACATGTTTATGCACCTAGTTGCAACATTAAAAATTTTGAGGGCCTAATTGATTTTTCAGGTAAAGTTCGATGGCCTATTTGACACATTTTATGCTAAAAAAGTGACATTTACATTTACCTGTTATTACAGGTCACTAACAGGTAATTATGCATTGATGAACTAAATTGGCATGTTTATGTACCAAATTGCAACGTTAAATAGTTTGAGAGCCTAATTGATGCCTATTTGACACATTTTATGCAAAAAAAGTGACATTTAAATTTACCTGGTATTACAGGTCACTAACAGGTAATTATGCTTTATAAACTAAATTGACATTTTTATGTATCTAATTGCAATTTTAATTGGTTTGAATGCCTAATTGATTTTTCAGATAAAGTTCGATGGTCTATTTGACACATTTTATGCAAAAAAAAAAAAAAAAGTGACATTTACATTTACCAAGTATTTCAGGTCACTAACAAGTAATTACGGTTGATGAACTAAATTGACACGTTTATGCACCTAGTTGCAACATTAAAAATTTTGAGGGCCTAATTGATTTTTCAGGTAAAGTTCGATGGCCTATTTGACACATTTTATGCTAAAAAAGTGACATTTACATTTACCTGTTATTACAGGTCACTAACAGGTAATTTTGCATTGATGAACTAAATTGGCAGGTTTATGTACCAAATTGCAACGTTAAATAGTTTGAGAGCCTAATTGATGCCTATTTGACACATTTTATGCAAAAAAAGTGACATTTAAATTTACCTGGTATTACAGGTCACTAACAAGTAATTATGCTTTATAAACTAAATTGACATTTTTATGTATCTAATTGCAATTTTAATTGGTTTGAATGCCTAATTGATTTTTCAGATAAAGTTCGATGTTCTATTTGACACATTTTATGCAAAAAAAAAAAGTGACATTTACATTTACCAAGTATTTCAGGTCACTAACAAGTAATTACGGTTGATGAACTAAATTGACATGTTTATGCACCTAGTTGCATCATTAAAAATTTTGAGGGCCTAATTGATTTTTCAGGTAAAGTTCGATGACCTATTTGACATATTTAACGCTAAAAAATTGACATTTACAATTACCTGTTATTACAGGTCACTAACAGGTAATTATGTCGTGATGAACTAAATTGGCATGTTTTTGTACTAAATTGCAACTTTAAATAGTTTAAGAGCCTAGTTGATGCCTATTTGACACATTATATGCAAAAAAAGTGACATTTAAATTTACCTGGTATTACAGGTTACTACCAGGTAACTATGCCTTATAAACCAAATTGACATGTTTATTTACCAAATTGCAATTTTAAAATGGCTGAGTGCCTAATTGATTTTTCAGATAAATTTCGGTGGTCTATTTGACACATTTTATGCAAAAAAAAAAAGTGACATTTACATTTACCAAGTATTTCAGGTCACTAACAAGTAATTACGGTTGATGAACTAAATTGACATGTTTATGCACCTAGTTGCAACATTAAAAATTTTGAGAGCCTAATTGAATTTTCAGGTTAAGTTCGATGGCCTATTTGACACATTTTATGCTAAAAAAGTGACATTTACATTTACCTGTTATTACAGGTCACTAACTGGTAATTATGCATTGATGAAATAAATTGGCAGGTTTATGTACCAAATTGCAACGTTAAATAGTTTGAGAGCCTAATTGATGCCTATTTGACACATTTTATGCAAAAAAAGTGACATTTAAATTTACCTGGTATTACAGGTCACTAACAGGTAATTATGCTTTATAAACTAAATTGACATTTTTATGTATCTATTTGCAATTTTAATTGGTTTGAATGCCTAATTGATTTTTCAGATAAAGTTCGATGGTCTATTTGACACATTTTATGCAAAAAAAAGAAAAAAAAAAGTGACATTTACATTTACCAAGTATTTCAGGTCACTAACAAGTAATTACGGTTGATGAACTAAATTGACATGTTTATGCACCTAGTTGCAACATTAAAAATTTTGAGGGCCTAATTGATTTTTCAGGTAAAGTTCGATGGCCTATTTGACACATTTTATGCTAAAAAAGTGACATTTACATTTACCTGTTATTACAGGTCACTAACTGGTAATTATGCATTGATGAACTAAATTGGCAGGTTTATGTACCAAATTGCAACGTTAAATAGTTTGAGAGCCTAATTGATGCCTATTTGACACATTTTATGCAAAAAAAAGTGATGCCTTTGTTTTGTAACACGTTTTTCACCCCAGTTTTTAACCTTTTTGATAACAAAATGCTTGTAGTTGAGATGGAACCTATGACTTGTTTGTGTGAATTGATGTTCTTTAGATAAAATGGTTGCAATGAGTCATTTGGAAGTCTTTCGGAGCATAAAGGAACGATGTTAGAGGTCGGGAGGAGTGCACGCAAGAAGATCCGAAGAAGAAGGCAAAAAGTGGGCTGAAAAGCCATCCATACGGCCGTATGGATGGCCGTATGGCCTCGATCAGCAAGGCAATAAAACGCCCTACCATACGGCCTCTCATACGGCCGTATGGTAGGCCGTTTGCCCGATACTCTGCACAGTATAAAATCTATTTTTCTGCATTTTTTGAGGAGTCCGAACCCTAGATAGTTTAGAGCTATTTTCCTTCTGAGGAGTCCGAACCCTAGATAGTTTAGAGCTATTTTCCTTCACTTCCTTAGAAATTGTTAGCTTAGTTTAGCTTAGATTTACATTTGGGGAACACACTTGGAGTTTGTATCGAAGATTTGGAAGGGATTCCATCAACACTTTCTTCCTTATTGATAGTAAAATTCTCATTTCCTCTTCTCCATCTTGTCTTTATATTTATTACTTAGTCATGTTTTCCTTGTTGAATCTTGCTATGTTTACCATTAATATGAGTGAGTAGTCTTATATATGGGTTAGATTAGGTGTTTATTACTTCTATGATGCTTGTTATGTAACTATTGCATAAAAAGGGGATGAACACCCATTTAGGGTTCTTGAGTTTGAAGTTGGTTTATTTCTATCTTTCAATGATTAGTGTACAATGATTGTTGTTTGTCTTTGGAAAGTCTTTCATTTCAATGGAAGTTGGATGGAAGATTTAAGCCAACCTAATCTCAAACCCATTTTCTCTTCTATGGAAATAGGGGTAGGTTTGGGGCTAAATAGCTTTTGTTCTTCAAGAACTTAGGTTGGTTCACCATGGAAATGGGACAACCTTTGTTCTAATCCTTGGGAACTTGGGTTTCTCCGTGCTAGCCTTAAGAACCTCGGGCCATTGTTCATCCCCCAATCCTAGTGTTAACGCATCAATAGAGTAATTCACCCAATTTAACCCATCTTTCCCAAATAGTATTTCGCACCTAGTTTAATTTCGTCTTTCCCTTATAATCAAAATCCCAAAAATACTTTAGTTAAATCCAAAACCAAAATATGTTTTGCTTGGATCCTTACGGGTCTCAAGACCTTGGTGACTAGAGTTTAGGAGATTTCTCCTTACGTGCCATAAAATCCAATCCCCGTGGTTCGACTTTACACCCATTTTCACACTCCCGCTCACACCGCATCACATTTTGGCGCCGTTGCCGGGGATTGGCAATTTGGTGGTATAGAGTCTTTGCCTTTATTTTTCTAGCATTAAGGTTAGCAAACCTTAAGGAGATCAAGCTTTTATTTTTGTTTTTGTTTTATTTGTACTAACCCATAGCCAAGTTGTTTCCAAGTGTTTTGTTTGGTGTTTGATGATAGGTGTCCCTCTTGGTTTATGCACACAAGATCAAAGGGGAGAGTGAACTTGCTTCCCCTAAACCAAGAGTTTTTGAGGGACATAAGAAGGGACAAACGGGTTTTGCTCGAGTGGCTAAAGGAGTTTGAAAACTTTGAGATTGAAATGGAAACCAGAGCCACGAGCAACCCGGGACAAAGTTCCCCAAATGGAACAAGCACCGTACAAAGCCCGAGGCAAGGGGAACATAATGAGGAAGCTCAGGGAAGGCAACAAAATGCACCTCAAGCACAGGTACCACCAATTCAAGTACCGGTGCAACAAATGGCGAATCCAAATGTGAACCCCTACTTCGGAGGAGTGATGGGGATGCCACAAGGTGGCATTCCTCAAGGTTATGGGCAACAACAACAACCTCAACCTCAAGCACAACAACAACAAGGGCAAGAGATTGGGATGCAACAACTTCTAAATCAAATGAATCCCAATCTCTTTCAACAATTTGCACAAAACTTTCCACAAGGGATCCCACCTATGTTCCCACAAGGAGTGCAACCACCAATGGCGGCCCATCTAGCCCCGAAATTTGAAGAGGAAGATTGCATTGTCTATCCGGGGGTGGATGCAAACAATTTTGAGCTTAAGACGTCTCTAATACAAATGGTCCAAGCCAACCAATTTGGAGGTGCAAGAGTGGAAGACCCAAAAGCTCATGTGGTGCAATTTGACCGAATTTGCCAAACAGTCAAGATGAATGGGATTCCAAGTGATGCTATAAAGTTGAGGTTGTTTCCATTTTCACTCCGAGATCAAGCTTTAAGTTGGCTCAACTCCTTTCTGGCAAATCATTTTCTCACATGGGAGCAATTGTATAGAGCGTTTATGCAAGAGTATTGCCCCCCTTCCAAGGCCGCAAAGTTGAAGAAACTCATCCAAAATTTCCAACAATTTGGAAATGAAAATCTACATGAGGCATGGAAAAGGTTCAAGGATTTAAGGAGACAATGCCCCAAGAACTTGCTCACCCCCGGGGACTTCATATCATCTTTCTATGAGGGGCTCCGAGACAATGCCAAAATCATCCTCGACACATCGTCTTATGGGGGAATCTTCATGGATATGGGGCCGGATTATGGGGAACAATTGATAGATAGAATCACTTCCAACACGGAATTCTAGTATAATGAAGATAGTGAACCTCTAAAGAAACAAAGGCCGGCCGGGATGTTTGAAGTGGATGATAAGATGGCCATGCAAGCCCAATAGGATTCTATCCAACATATGCTCAAGCAAATGATGCAAGCTCCCAAGCAAAGTGTGCAAGCGGTTAACCAACCGACACTTCAAGGTCCTAGTATGCCAAGTTCTTATTCTTTGCCACAATCACCATGCAATTCACCGGGACCCCAAGGTATGGCCATAGTTGCTTGTTGTGCCATTTGTGGAGGAAATCATGCCTCTCAATCTTGTCAACTATTGGATCCAAGTGGCCAAGGGACATTCTCAAATATGGAACAAGTGGATGCAATAGGGTTCTCTAGACCTCAAGGGCAAGGCTTCCAAGGATATGGTCAACAAAGGAATCAATTTGGAAATCAATACGGGAATTCATGGAACAACCAAGGAAGAAACCCACCCCCGGGTTTTCAAGGAAATCAAGGCAATAGGGGTGGAAATCAAGGAAACAATTGGAGGAACAATTAAGGCCAAGGTCAATGGAACAATCAAGGCCAAGGTCAATGGAACAATCAAGGTGGTCAAGGGTATGGTAACAATCAAAATCATCAAGGGACTTCTAACTCTTCCCAAGATCTGGATATGAAAACTTTCATGACAATGATAATGAATCAAATGTGCAAGTTGCAAACCGAAGTGGAAAGTATTCGGACTCAACAACAAAGTGGAGGTACCCAAGGTTCGAACCAAGCCTCCTCTTCTAGTGGTAAGCTACCGGCTAACACCGAAAATCCAAGAAATCATGTGAATGCAATCACCACTAGGAGTGGGAAGGCTTTGAAGGATCCACCATACCCAACCAATGATGAAGAGCTTGAGAAAGAGAATAAGAAAAATGAGAGTGAACAAGAGAAGGGAGAAGTGGAAATACAAGACATTCTTGAGAGTGACAATGAGGAGGAGCCTATCATTCAAAGAGACAAAGCAAAAGGGAAGGCTCCTATGCAAGTTCAAAGCAATGAGAACAAGAAGGGTGCACCAAGGGGCAAGCAAACGCATGACTCGGTTATCCCATGTAACCTCCTACCATTTCCACAAAGGTTGTGGAAGTCAAAAGATACCGAGAGAGAAAACAAATTCAAGATGATGTTGGACAAGCTTGAGATATCTATGCCCTTTGTTGATGCCGTTACTCAAATTCCTTCTTACAAAAAATTCTTGAAGGACATTTTGAGTAACAAGAAGAAGTTGGAAAAGAGTGCGGTGGTTGATATGAGTGAAGGAGCTTTGACATGTGCCGTTCTCCAAAAACATTTGCCACCGAAGTTGAAAGATCCCGGGAGCTTTGCTATTCTATGCATTGTGGGAGGATTTGTGGTAGGCCGTGCCTTATGTGATCTTGGAGCTAGTGTGAGCCTCATGCCGTACTCCCTTTGCAAGAGACTCAATCTCGGTGAACCTAAGCCTACCACAATGACTCTCCAAATGGCGGACCGTTCAATCAAGCGCCCGGTTAGTGTGCTAGAGGATATCCCGGTCATGATTTACCAATATTTCATTCCGGGAGATTTCGTGATTCTAGACATTGAAGAGGATACCAAGATCCCCATTATCCTTGGTACGCCTTTCTTAGCCACCGCCGGAGCCATCATAGATGTGAAGAGAGGCAAGCTCGTGATAGAAGTGGCCGAACATAAGATCGAGTTCGATATATTCAAAATGGCCAAGCACCAACCTTCTTATGTGGATGAATGCAATATGGTGGAGATGATAGAAGGGTGCGTTAATGAAGAAAGAATGGCCCAATGGGAGGAAATGGGAGAGCTATGCATTGAGGAGGAGGACATTGGAGAACCATGCACCTCGGAGGATGAGGTGGAGGAGCTATATGCCACATGTGATCCAATTGGGGAGGAGCCACCTCCCAAGGTAGAACTCAAGCCCTTGCCTCCCAACCTTCGGTATGAATTTCTTGACTCTAACTTTTCATTTCCCGTGATAGTTAATGCTTCTTTGAAAAATGATGAAATAAAGAAATTGCTTGATGTGCTAAAAAGACATAAAAGGGTGATTGGGTATGAGATTGGGGATCTAATTGGCATTGACCCGAAGTATTGTTTGCATAGAATCTATCTTGAGGACGATGCCAAGCCCATCGTGGAACCTCTTAGGAGGTTGAACCCCAATCTCAAAGATGTGGTCAAAAAGGAAATAATGAAATTGCTTGAAGCCGACGTCATCTACCCCATTTCGGATAGCAAATGGGTTAGTCCCATTCATGTTGTACCGAAAAAGGGCGGAATGACGGTCATTGAGAATGAAAATAATGAATTGATCCCTACTAGACTTGTTACCGAGCACCGGATGTGCATTGATTATAGAAAGCTTAACAAGTCTACTAGGAAGGACCACTACCCTCTCCCCTTCATTGACCAATTGCTTGAAAGAATGTCTTGCAACAAATATTTTTGCTTCCTAGATGGTTTTTCAGGGTATTTCCAGATTTCAATCCACCCAGATGATCAAGAAATGACCACGTTCACATGTCAATATGGCACCTATGCATTCAAAAGGATGTCATTTGGCTTGTGTAACGCGCCGGCAACCTTCCAAAGATGCATGATGGCAATCTTCTCCGAGCTTGTGGAGGAGATAATGGAAGTGTTCATGGATGACTTCTCCGTCTATGGGAGGTCATTCGATGAATGCTTAGCCAACCTTGACAAAGTCTTATGCCGGTGCCAAGAGGTCAATCTCGTGCTCAATTGGGAAAAGTGCCACGGAGGGCATCGTTCTAGGGCACAAGGTTTCCGAAAGAGGAATCGAAGTGGACCCGGCGAAAATTGAAGTAATTGCTAAGTTGCCACCACCAAGCACCGTGAAAGGAGTGAGGAGTTTCCTTGGGCATGCCGGGTTCTATAGACGGTTCATAAAAGATTTTTCAAAGCATGCCAAGCCCCTCACGCACTTACTTGCCAAGGATGTGCCGTTCCACTTTGATGATTCTTGTGTGGTTGCATTCGAGAGATTGAAGGAGGCCCTGTGTAATGCCCCAATCATTCAACCCCCCGACTGGACCTTACCTTTTGAGTTGATGTGCAATGCAAGCGACTATGCGGTTGGGGCGGTTTTGTGTCAAAAGAGAGGTAGGAACTACCATGTGATCCACTATGCTAGCCACACGTTGGATGAAGCTCAAGTCAATTATGCAACAACCGAGAAGGAGCTCCTAGCGGTGGTGTTTGCTATGGATAAGTTTAGATCATATTTGATTGGGAGCAAAGTGATAGTGCACACCGACCACGCTGCCTTGAGATACTTGTTCCAAAAGAAAGATGCTAAACCAAGATNACATAAGATCGAGTTCGATATATTCAAAATGGCCAAGCACCAACCTTCTTATGTGGATGAATGCAATATGGTGGAGATGATAGAAGGGTGCGTTAATGAAGAAAGAATGGCCCAATGGGAGGAAATGGGAGAGCTATGCATTGAGGAGGAGGACATTGGAGAACCATGCACCTCGGAGGATGAGGTGGAGGAGCTATATGCCACATGTGATCCAATTGGGGAGGAGCCACCTCCCAAGGTAGAACTCAAGCCCTTGCCTCCCAACCTTCGGTATGAATTTCTTGACTCTAACTTTTCATTTCCCGTGATAGTTAATGCTTCTTTGAAAAATGATGAAATAAAGAAATTGCTTGATGTGCTAAAAAGACATAAAAGGGTGATTGGGTATGAGATTGGGGATCTAATTGGCATTGACCCGAAGTATTGTTTGCATAGAATCTATCTTGAGGACGATGCCAAGCCCATCGTGGAACCTCTTAGGAGGTTGAACCCCAATCTCAAAGATGTGGTCAAAAAGGAAATAATGAAATTGCTTGAAGCCGACGTCATCTACCCCATTTCGGATAGCAAATGGGTTAGTCCCATTCATGTTGTACCGAAAAAGGGCGGAATGACGGTCATTGAGAATGAAAATAATGAATTGATCCCTACTAGACTTGTTACCGAGCACCGGATGTGCATTGATTATAGAAAGCTTAACAAGTCTACTAGGAAGGACCACTACCCTCTCCCCTTCATTGACCAATTGCTTGAAAGAATGTCTTGCAACAAATATTTTTGCTTCCTAGATGGTTTTTCAGGGTATTTCCAGATTTCAATCCACCCAGATGATCAAGAAATGACCACGTTCACATGTCAATATGGCACCTATGCATTCAAAAGGATGTCATTTGGCTTGTGTAACGCGCCGGCAACCTTCCAAAGATGCATGATGGCAATCTTCTCCGAGCTTGTGGAGGAGATAATGGAAGTGTTCATGGATGACTTCTCCGTCTATGGGAGGTCATTCGATGAATGCTTAGCCAACCTTGACAAAGTCTTATGCCGGTGCCAAGAGGTCAATCTCGTGCTCAATTGGGAAAAGTGCCACGGAGGGCATCGTTCTAGGGCACAAGGTTTCCGAAAGAGGAATCGAAGTGGACCCGGCGAAAATTGAAGTAATTGCTAAGTTGCCACCACCAAGCACCGTGAAAGGAGTGAGGAGTTTCCTTGGGCATGCCGGGTTCTATAGACGGTTCATAAAAGATTTTTCAAAGCATGCCAAGCCCCTCACGCACTTACTTGCCAAGGATGTGCCGTTCCACTTTGATGATTCTTGTGTGGTTGCATTCGAGAGATTGAAGGAGGCCCTGTGTAATGCCCCAATCATTCAACCCCCCGACTGGACCTTACCTTTTGAGTTGATGTGCAATGCAAGCGACTATGCGGTTGGGGCGGTTTTGTGTCAAAAGAGAGGTAGGAACTACCATGTGATCCACTATGCTAGCCACACGTTGGATGAAGCTCAAGTCAATTATGCAACAACCGAGAAGGAGCTCCTAGCGGTGGTGTTTGCTATGGATAAGTTTAGATCATATTTGATTGGGAGCAAAGTGATAGTGCACACCGACCACGCTGCCTTGAGATACTTGTTCCAAAAGAAAGATGCTAAACCAAGAGCCTTGAGATACTTGTTCCAAAAGAAAGATGCTAAACCAAGATTGATTCGATACTTGTTCCAAAAGAAAGATGCTAAACCAAGATTGATTCGTTGGGTCCTACTTCAGAAAGATGCTAAACCAAGATTGATTCGTTGGGTCCTACTTCTACAAGATGCTAAACCAAGATTGATTCGTTGGGTCCTACTTCTACAAGAGTTTGAACCAAGATTGATTCGTTGGGTCCTACTTCTACAAGAGTTTGATTTGGAGATCCGAGATAAGAAGGGCACCGAGAATGTCGTGGCGGATCATTTGTCGAGATTAGAGGGCCGAAGAAGTGATGAGCTACCCATTGATGACACTTTTAGAGGAGAGACTCTCTTTATCCTAACCAAGCTTGGAAAGGATTATGTGCCGTGGTTCACCGACATTGTGAATTATCTTGTGAGCGGCTACATTCCTAAGGACTTCAGTTACAACAAGAGGAAGAGATTCTTGCATGATGCTAGAGACTACTTTTGGGATGAGCCCCTGTTGTTCAAGAGATGTGTAGATGGCATTGTAAGGAGATGTGTTCCGGAGGAAGAGTTCGTGAGTGAGATGACTCATTGCCACTCCTCACCATATGGGGGGCATATGAGTGCTGATAGGACTGCTTTGAAGATTCTACAATCGGGTTTGTATTGGCCGAGTTTATTTGCTACATCCAAGGAGTTTATGCGTACTTGTGACAACTGTCAACGGACCGGAGCAATTGGAAGAAGGCATGAGATGCCTCAAAAAGGAATCCTTGAAGTGGAGATCTTTGATGTTTGGGGGATGGACTTCATGGGTCCTTTCCCTTCCTCCTTTGGTAATGAATACATCTAGGTGGCGGTGGATTACGTCTCAAAGTGGATAGAAGCAGTGGCAACCCCTAGAAATGATGCATCAAAGTGGATAGAAGCAGTGGCAACCCCTAGAAATGATGCAACAAAGTGGATAGAAGCAGTGGCAACCCCTAGAAATGATGCAAAGACCGTGCTTAAGTTTGTCAAGAAGAACATTTTCTCAAGATTTGGCATGCCGAGAGTCTTCATAACCGACAATGGAACTCATTTTTGTAACAAGCTCTTGGAGAAGGTCCTACAAAAGTATGGGATCCACCACCGACTCTCTACGCCCTACCATTCTCAAACATGTGGGCAAGTGGAGTTGGCAAACCGTGAAATCAAATCAATTCTGGAAAAGGTGGTCGGTCCTACAAGGAAAGATTGGTCTCTCAAGCTTGATGATGCACTATGGGCACTTAGAACCGCTTTCAAGACACCTATTGGGGTGTCTCCTTTTAAGCTTGTGTTCGGGAAATCATGTCACTTGCCCGTTGAATACGAACACAAGGCTTATTGGGCGATCTCAAAGTTGAATTTGGATGAAAACTTAGCAAGGGAGAAGCGGTTGTTGAAGGTGAATGAGTTGGAAGAGTTTAGAATGGACGCGTATGAAAATGTGAAAATCTACAAGGAAAGAACCAAGTACTACCATGACAAAAGAATCTTGAGAAGAAATTTTGAACCCGGGGACCAAGTGCTACTTTACAATTCAATACTCAAGTTGTTCCCCGGGAAGCTCAAATCAAGGTGGTCGGGCCCTTTCCAAGTGGTAGAACATTACCCATCGGGCGCCGTTGCAATAATTGGAAAGTCCGGAGACCATATTATGGTCAATGGACAAAGGTTGAAGCTATTCAATGTCCCGGAATCAATGGTGAAGGAAGCTCATGCCGTGTGGGATCTCTTTATTCCCACATACACCTCTTGAAAAACAAAAAGGTCGAGTCGAGCTAGCGACATTAAATTTAGCGCTTCATGGGAGGCACCCCACGTTATCTTACCTTCTTGCATTTTAATTTCTTGCATTTTCATTCCATGCCTTTACTTGCTTTATTTTAGTTTTTAAAGAGTTAGAACTTGTCCCTAAGTGCTTTGGCACATATCTCTTGCATTTCATAAGGTCTAAGGTGTTGCATTGCATTGAGGTTGCAAGTTGATTGCTTTTGGGTGGTTTAAATTGCAAAATTTGAGTGAGGATTGATCTTAAATGCATTGAAGAGTGTTGGGGATGTTGGGAATTTGCATAAACTTGGTTGGTTGATGAGCTAAAATGTTTATAAGTTGTTTGGGGATGCATTGGTGTTGAAAACATGGCTTTTGATGCAAAAATCACATTTTTGGAGTTTGAAGGAGGCACCAAACGGCCCCCTATACGGCCGTGTGCACGGCCGTATGAAAAATGGTGCATTCCAGTGAGTTTTTCGAGTTCTAGAGCCCTGGTATACGGCCTCACATACGGCCGTATACTAGGCCGTATGGTTTTGTGATGTTTCCAGCGCGTTTTCACGAATCTGAGCGCCTGGCATACGGCCTCTCATACGGCCGTATACCAGGCCGTTTGGATTTATGCACTTTCCAGTGCGTTTCAGTCATTCTAGGCGTCTGGCATACGACTTCTCATACGGCCGTATGCCAGGCCGTATCAATCTGCTCCCGTTCCAGTGCGCTGGGCGCGAAAGAGGGGCCCGGTATACGGCCTCTCATACGGCCGTATACCAGGCCGTTTGACCACAGTATAAAAGAAATTTTTCCCCCAATTCAGCCAAACCCTAGCCCTCTCCACTCCCAAATCTCTCTCTACCACACTCCTCTCCCAAACCCACGCCCATCCCTGCGCAAATACTCCATTAAAGCTTCAAGGCTCAAGTTTCTTCTTCAATTTCTCTCTTTTCTACTCATGGCTTCAAGGTTTGAATTCAAAATCTTTCACATTCTCTCCAAAATTTCTGAAATTTTTGCTTTCATGAACATATAGTTTTATTTTATGAGATTATTTGGTAGATTCTAGTTTACTTAACATGTTTCTAGTTATTAATTTCTCTTTTCTTGTACATATGCTTCAATTTTGCTCTCATGGTGTTCCCATTTACTTTTGAAGTTCTACATAGCACACCCACTTCCCCCAACTTGTTCTTATGCATATTCTTTGATTTTTGAAGTGGGTGTTGCAATTTCTAAGCTTAGGAAACTTTGTAAATGTTGTTTTTGTTGATTTTGTTGCTTTATTTTCCTTATGTACATCTGAAAATCCAAAAAAAAAAAAAAAAGGTTCTTATGTTGTTATTTTCAATTTTAGCATAGAAATAGTAGAGAGGTGTGATTAGAATTAGTATTGAAGCCATGTCCTAACTTGTACACCGGCACTTGTATCTCTCCTTTGAGCCCTGTTTGCAGACCACAGCGCAAGAAATCTGCCGCGAGAAAACCCGCTGACCCCATTCCACCCCTCCAGAGGCCGGTAGATGTGACATTCACTAACACTACCCATCAAGACAGCTATGCGTGGTTCAGAAAACAAAAGATCTACACAAACTATGTCCTTGATATGGATGTGGCAGAGCACTATGGCATCAAAGATGAAATTTTGTCAATGACGGAGCTGCCAGAATGGAAAGCTTTACTAGTGGATTTTCGAGAGCAGACTCACCCGACCTTACTCCTTGAGATCATGGCGACTCTAGAGGTTAGAAGCTTTGATTTGCCCTCCACTCGCAACATATCATTCATAGCGGGGGGTTTAGCATTCCATTTGAGCGCAGACGAGATCAGTCAATACATGGAGATGGATGATATTCAAAACTTGGATGAGGATGCTATGGACGAAAGGGTTGTGACCCTCGAACAGCAGGGCAAACAGCATCTTTGGGATGAATTGACCGATGAGGGCACTACGTTCAAAACTTCCGCAAGCCGGTCCTCCAGTTTCACCAACGTGGCCCACAAATTTATGCACCACGTTCTGACTCGTTCTGTCTGTGGCCGCCACGATTCCATTGGCGTCTTGACCCACCCTGACATGTTGTGCCTTTATGGAATGGTCAGACACCGCCGCGTACACATGGGAATGGTCATCGCGTACTTGTTCCAAAACCAAGAGAAACCCAAGGTTAAGGGCCTATTCTTGGGCCCTTACAACACACAAAGGGTGCGCCTAACTCAACCCAGTCGCGAAGGTGTACAAAAGATTACAGTGGAACTCATGGCTTCAATGTATCAACAAATGCCACAAGCAAAGAGAGCTCGGGTTGAGCAAGGGCATCGTGGCTGAGCTGCACCAATGGAAGGAGAGAATGACGATGAGCCCGTTGAGAACGCCCCTGCTGATGAGCCAATGAGGCAAAATTTTGAACAACAAGTGTTGGCCCAACTGGGCGCTATGCAGCTCCAGATGGGGCAGATTTCCCAGCAGGTGGGGCTAGTACAGACTGAGCAGCACCTCATCAATACCGGGGTGCAAACCCTGAACACGAGGGTTGATCATTTGGAGGGGGCAGTGGCTCGCATTGAGGATTATCAAGCCTGGCACCGCAACCAGTTTCCACCACCAGGGCCCCCCTACTGCCCCTATGACCCTTCTGCTGGACCCAGTCATTGATGTTTGCGAGGGTATTGTTGCCCCTCCTAGAGACAAGAATTCTAAACTCTACCTTTTTACATTTCTGCCCTTTTATTTTGTTCTACTTAACTCTTTGCACTTTCAGTTTCTTTAGTTTACTTGCACTTGAACTCTTTCCATTTCAGTTATCTTCTAGTTTGATGTTCTAACTGTCTTAGTGGCTCTCCCAATGTGTTTGTTTTTGGTCCATCGGGGACGATGGTTGGTTCTAGTGTGGGGGGGACCATTTTGTGGTTTGAATTTTGGGTTGCATATATAAATTTTTGCTTAATTTTGCTTGGATGATTCTTTGTGCATATTTCTTGGGTAATTGCTTTCCTTGCATGAACTTATGAACACTTCCTTATTGTTGGTTGGTGGTTGTATGGTGGTACTTGTGCAATCTCACTTTTGATGGATGATTTGAAGCTAAGCTTATGATTGATTCAGTCCCTTGCCAATAACTTTGTTTGCTTGTAATTAAATGAATAATTTTGATCCTGTGTGTTGTGCTTAGCTAGTGAAGGCTTATGTGAGNAAAAAAAAAAAAAAAGGTTCTTATGTTGTTATTTTCAATTTTAGCATAGAAATAGTAGAGAGGTGTGATTAGAATTAGTATTGAAGCCATGTCCTAACTTGTACACCGGCACTTGTATCTCTCCTTTGAGCCCTGTTTGCAGACCACAGCGCAAGAAATCTGCCGCGAGAAAACCCGCTGACCCCATTCCACCCCTCCAGAGGCCGGTAGATGTGACATTCACTAACACTACCCATCAAGACAGCTATGCGTGGTTCAGAAAACAAAAGATCTACACAAACTATGTCCTTGATATGGATGTGGCAGAGCACTATGGCATCAAAGATGAAATTTTGTCAATGACGGAGCTGCCAGAATGGAAAGCTTTACTAGTGGATTTTCGAGAGCAGACTCACCCGACCTTACTCCTTGAGATCATGGCGACTCTAGAGGTTAGAAGCTTTGATTTGCCCTCCACTCGCAACATATCATTCATAGCGGGGGGTTTAGCATTCCATTTGAGCGCAGACGAGATCAGTCAATACATGGAGATGGATGATATTCAAAACTTGGATGAGGATGCTATGGACGAAAGGGTTGTGACCCTCGAACAGCAGGGCAAACAGCATCTTTGGGATGAATTGACCGATGAGGGCACTACGTTCAAAACTTCCGCAAGCCGGTCCTCCAGTTTCACCAACGTGGCCCACAAATTTATGCACCACGTTCTGACTCGTTCTGTCTGTGGCCGCCACGATTCCATTGGCGTCTTGACCCACCCTGACATGTTGTGCCTTTATGGAATGGTCAGACACCGCCGCGTACACATGGGAATGGTCATCGCGTACTTGTTCCAAAACCAAGAGAAACCCAAGGTTAAGGGCCTATTCTTGGGCCCTTACAACACACAAAGGGTGCGCCTAACTCAACCCAGTCGCGAAGGTGTACAAAAGATTACAGTGGAACTCATGGCTTCAATGTATCAACAAATGCCACAAGCAAAGAGAGCTCGGGTTGAGCAAGGGCATCGTGGCTGAGCTGCACCAATGGAAGGAGAGAATGACGATGAGCCCGTTGAGAACGCCCCTGCTGATGAGCCAATGAGGCAAAATTTTGAACAACAAGTGTTGGCCCAACTGGGCGCTATGCAGCTCCAGATGGGGCAGATTTCCCAGCAGGTGGGGCTAGTACAGACTGAGCAGCACCTCATCAATACCGGGGTGCAAACCCTGAACACGAGGGTTGATCATTTGGAGGGGGCAGTGGCTCGCATTGAGGATTATCAAGCCTGGCACCGCAACCAGTTTCCACCACCAGGGCCCCCCTACTGCCCCTATGACCCTTCTGCTGGACCCAGTCATTGATGTTTGCGAGGGTATTGTTGCCCCTCCTAGAGACAAGAATTCTAAACTCTACCTTTTTACATTTCTGCCCTTTTATTTTGTTCTACTTAACTCTTTGCACTTTCAGTTTCTTTAGTTTACTTGCACTTGAACTCTTTCCATTTCAGTTATCTTCTAGTTTGATGTTCTAACTGTCTTAGTGGCTCTCCCAATGTGTTTGTTTTTGGTCCATCGGGGACGATGGTTGGTTCTAGTGTGGGGGGGACCATTTTGTGGTTTGAATTTTGGGTTGCATATATAAATTTTTGCTTAATTTTGCTTGGATGATTCTTTGTGCATATTTCTTGGGTAATTGCTTTCCTTGCATGAACTTATGAACACTTCCTTATTGTTGGTTGGTGGTTGTATGGTGGTACTTGTGCAATCTCACTTTTGATGGATGATTTGAAGCTAAGCTTATGATTGATTCAGTCCCTTGCCAATAACTTTGTTTGCTTGTAATTAAATGAATAATTTTGATCCTGTGTGTTGTGCTTAGCTAGTGTAAATGAATAATTTTGATCCTGTGTGTTGTGCTTAGCTAGTGAAGGCTTATGTGAGTGATCCTGTGTGTTGTGCTTAGCTAGTGAAGGCTTATGTGAGATTCCGGTAACGGTTGCTTTGCTAGAACTTGCCCTATTACTCCCCAATGTGAAATTTCAGGAAATTGCATGACTTGAAATGATATAGGCCATTTTTGTTTAACCCTCAGCCTTAAAGCCTACCCTGTTAATATATTTTTTATCCCTAGTTGTCCCCTTTTGAGCCTTTTGTTCATTTAATAAAGTGCTTAGCACTTGTTCCACTCCTATATTTGTTTTTCTTTGTTCACCCTTGTTAATTCACCCTTTAGCCCTTAGCCAAAAATAAAAAAAAAAGTATTTCCCTTCCACCCTTTGAGAGAGTATAACACTTATTCCTTAGTCTCAGTCTAGGAGAGATTATTCTTTTGGAGCTCGTTGTCGTTAGCATCACTCTAGATAGTTTTGTTTTAGTGTGGGGGTTTTTTGCGAACATTCTGAAGATATTGTTTATGTTGGAAAAAGTCATGTCTTAAAAAAAAAAAAAAAAAAAAAAAGTAGAAAAACAATCCTTGAAAAAGTTGAAAAAGAGAATCATTTCTTGAAATGAGAAAAAGAAAAGAGAAAGTATAGTTGAATAAAAGTTAAGATTCTCATTTTTATCGAGAAAGTCATACCTTTATCCCAAATCTAGAGTGTTGCTCTTTTTCCAATTATAGTTTGCTCCTTGTTCATATTAGTCAAATCTCTTTTAGATTAGTTTATGTTTAGGTGTGAAACTCTCTCATTTTTGTTTATCTCCATACCCTTTCTTTGTTTAACCATTAACCC
>NC_044924.1:28058049-28058772 GCF_003576645.1 Ipomoea triloba
CTAATTGATTTTTCAGGTAAAGTTCGATGGCCTATTTGACACATTTTATGCTAAAAAAGTGACATTTACATTTACCTGTTATTACAGGTCACTAACAAGTAATTATGCATTGATGAACTAAATTGGCAAGTTTATGTACCAAATTGCAACGTTAAATAGTTTGAGAGCCTAATTGATGCCTATTTGACACATTTTATGCAAAAAAAGTGACATTTAAATTTACCTGGTATTACAGGTCACTAACAGGTAATTATGCTTTATAAACTAAATTGACATTTTTATGTATCTAATTGCATTTTTAATTGGTTTGAATGCCTAATTGATTTTTCAGATAAAGTTCGATGGTCTATTTGACACATTTTATGCAAAAAAAAAAAAGTGACATTTACATTTACCAAGTATTTCAGGTCACTAACAAGTAATTACGGTTGATGAACTAAATTGACATGTTTATGCACCTAGTTGCATCATTAAAAATTTTGAGGGCCTAATTGATTTTTCAGGTAAAGTTCGATGACCTATTTGACATATTTAACGCTAAAAAGTTGACATTACATTTACCTGTTATTACAGGTCACTAATAGGTAATTATGTCGTGATGAACTAAATTGGCATGTTTTTGTACTAAATTGCAACGTTAAATAGTTTGAGAGCCTAGTTGATGCCTATTTGACACATTATATGCAAAAAAAGTGACATTTAAATTTACCTGGTATTACAGGT
>NC_044924.1:28058909-28062706 GCF_003576645.1 Ipomoea triloba
ACATTTACATTTACCTGTTATTACAGGTCACTAATAGGTAATTATGTCGTGATGAACTAAATTGGCATGTTTTTGTACTAAATTGCAACGTTAAATAGTTTGAGAGCCTAGTTGATGCCTATTTGACACATTATACGCAAAAAAAGTGACATTTAAATTTACCTGGTATTACAGGTTACTACCAGGTAACTATGCCTTATGAACCAAATTGACATGTTTATGCACCAAATTGCAATTTTAAAATGGCTGAGTGCCTAATTGATTTTTAAGATAAATTTCGGTGGTCTATTTGACACATTTTATGCAAAAAAAAACAAAAACGTGACTTTTACATTTACCAAGTATTTCAGGTCACTAACAAGTAATTACGGTTGATGAACTAAATTGACACGTTTATGCACCTAGTTGCAACATTAAAAATTTTAATTGACACGTTTATGCACCTAGTTGCAACATTAAAAATTTTGAGGGACACGTTTATGCACCTAGTTGCAACATTAAAAATTTTGAGGGACTAATTGATTTTTCAGGTAAAGTTCGATGGAATTTTGAGGGACTAATTGATTTTTCAGGTAAAGTTCGATGGACTATTAGACACATTTTATGCCAAAAAAGTGACATTTACATTTACCTGTTATTACAGGTCACTAACAGGTAATTATGCATTGATGAACTAAATTGACATGTTTATGTACCAAATTGCAACGTTAAATAGTTTGAGAGCCTAATTGATGCCTATTTGACACATTTTATGCAAAAAAAGTGACATTTAAATTTACCTGGTATTACAGGTCACTAACAGGTAATTATGCTTTATAAACTAAATTGACATTTTTATGTATCTAATTGCAATTTTAATTGGTTTGAATGCCTAATTGATTTTTCAGATAAAGTTCGATGGTCTATTTGACACATTTTATGCAAAAATAAAAAAATGACATTTACATTTACCTGGTATTTCAGGTCACTAACAGGTGATTACGCTTTGATGAACTAAATTGACATGTTTATGCACCTAGTTGCATCATTAAAAATTTTGAGGGCCTAATTGATTTTTCAGGTAAAGTTCGATGACCTATTTGACATATTTAACGCTAAAAAATTGACATTTACATTTACTTGTTATTACAGGTCACTAACAGGTAATTATGTCGTGATGAACTAAATTGGCATGTTTTTGTACTAAATTGCAACTTTAAATAGTTTAAGAGCCTAGTTGATGCCTATTTGACACATTATATGCAAAAAAAGAGACATTTAAATTTACCTGGTATTACAGGTCACTAACTGGTAATTATGCTTTGATGAACTAAATTGACATGTTTATGTACTTAATTGCAACGTTAAATAGTTTGAGAGCCTAATTGATGCCTATTTGACACATTATATGCAAAAAAAGAGACATTTAAATTTACCTGGTATTACAGGTCACTAACTGGTAATTATGCTTTGATGAACTAAATTGACATGTTTATGCACCAAATTAAAATTTTAAAATGGCTGAGTGCCTAATTGATTTTTAAGATAAATTTCGGTGGTCTATTTGACACATTTTATGCAAAAAAAAAAACAAAAACGTGACATTTACATTTACCAAGTATTTCAGGTCACTAACAAGTAATTACGGTTGATGAACTAAATTGACATGTTTATGCACCTAGTTGCAACATTAAAAATTTTGAGGGCCTAATTGATTTTTCAGGTAAAGTTCGATGGCCTATTTGACACATTTTATGCTAAAAAAGTGACATTTACATTTACCTGTTATTACAGGTCACTAACAGGTAATTATGCATTGATGAACTAAATTGACATGTTTATGTACTTAATTGCAACGTTAAATAGTTTGAGAGCCTAATTGATGCCTATTTGACACATTTTATGCAAAAAAAGTGACATTTAAATTTACCTGGTATTAAAGGTCANTTGACACATTTTATGCAAAAAAAAAAAAGTGACATTTACATTACCAAGTATTTCAGGTCACTAACAAGTAATTACGGTTGATGAACTAAATTGACATGTTTATGCACCTAGTTGCAACATTAAAAATTTTGAGGCCAAATTGATTTTTCAGGTAAAGTTCGATGGCCTATTTGACACATTTTATGCTAAAAAAGTGACATTTACATTTACCTGTTATTACAGGTCACTAACAGGTAATTATGCATTGATGAACTAAATTGGCAGGTTTATGTACCAAATTGCAACGTTAAATAGTTTGAGAGCCTAATTGATGCCTATTTGACACATTTTATGCAAAAAAATGACATTTAAATTTACCTGGTATTACAGGTCACTAACAGGTAATTATGCTTTATAAACTAAATTTACATTTTTATGTATCTATTTGCAATTTTAATTGGTTTGAATGCCTAATTTATTTTTCAGATAAAGTTCGATGGTCTATTTGACACATTTTATGCAAAAAAAAAAAAGTGACATTTACATTTACAAAGTATTTCAGGTCACTAACAAGTAATTACGGTTGATGAACTAAATTGACATATTTATGCACCTAATTGCATCATTAAAAATTTTGAGGGCCTAATTGATTTTTCAGGTAAAGTTCGATGACCTATTTGACATATTTAACGCTAAAAAATTGACATTTACATTTACCTGTTATTACAGGTCACTAACAGGTAATTATGCATTGATGAACTAAATTGGCAGGTTTATGTACCAAATTGCAACGTTAAATAGTTTGAGAGCCTAATTGATGCCTATTTGACACATTTTATTCAAAAAAAGTGACATTTAAATTTACCTGGTATTACAGGTTACTACCAGGTAACTATGCCTTATAAACCAAATTGACATGTTTATGCACCAAATTGCAATTTTAAAATGGCTGAGTGCCTAATTGATTTTTCAGATAAATTTTGGTTCTCTATTTGACACATTTTATGCAAAAAAAAATAGTGACATTTACATTTACCAAGTATTTCAGGTCACTAACAAGTAATTACGGTTGGTGAACTAAATTGACATGTTATTGCACCTAGTTGCAACATTAAAAATTTTTAGGGCCTAATTGATTTTTCAGGTAATGTTCGATGGCCTATTTGACACATTTTATGCTAAAAAAGTGACATTTACATTTACCTGTTATTACAGGTCACTAACAGGTAATTATGCATTGATGAACTAAATTGACATGTTTATGTACCAAATTGCAACGTTAAATAGTTTGAGAGCCTAATTGATGCCTATTTGACACATTTTATGCAAAAAAAGTGACATTTAAATTTACCTGGTATTACAGGTCACTAACAGGTAATTATGCTTTATAAACTAAATTGACATTTTTATGTATCTAATTGCAATTTTAATTGGTTTGAATGCCTAATTGATTTTTCAGATAAAGTTCGATGGTCTATTTGACACATTTTATGCAAAAAAAAAAAAAAGTGAAATTTACATTTACCAAGTATTTCAGGTCACTAACAAGTAATTACGGTTGATGAACTAAATTGACATGTTTATGCACCTAGTTGCAACATTAAAAATTTTGAGGGCCTAATTGATTTTTCAGGTAAAGTTCGATGGCCTATTTGACACATTTTATGCTTAAAAAGTGACATTTACATTTACCTGTTATTACAGGTCACTAACAGGTAATTATGCATTGATGAACTAAATTGACATGTTTATGTACCAAATTGCAACGTTAAATAGTTTGAGAGCCTAATTGATTCCTATTTGACACATTTTATGCAAAAAAAGTGACATTTAAATTTACCTGGTATTACAGGTCACTAACAGGTAATTATGCTTTATAAACTAAATTGACA
>NC_044924.1:28064583-28067600 GCF_003576645.1 Ipomoea triloba
TGTTATTGCACCTAGTTGCAACATTAAAAATTTTTAGGGCCTAATTGATTTTTCAGGTAAAGTTCGATGGCCTATTTGACACATTTTATGCTAAAAAGTGACATTTACATTTACCTGTTATTACAGGTCACTAACAGGTAATTATGCATTGATGAACTAAATTGGCAGGTTTATGTACCAAATTGCAACGTTAAATAGTTTGAGAGCCTAATTGATGCCTATTTGACACATTTTATGCAAAAAAAGTGACATTTAAATTTACCTGGTATTAAAGGTCACTAACAGGTAATTATGCTTTATAAACTAAATTGACATTTTTATGTATCTAATTGCAATTTTAATTGGTTTGAATGCCTAATTGATTTTTCAGATAAAGTTCGATGGTCTATTTGACACATTTTATGCAAAAAAAAAAAAAAAAGTGACATTTACATTTACCAAGTATTTCAGGTCACTAACAAGTAATTACGGTTGATGAACTAAATTGACATGTTTATGCACCTAGTTGCAACATTAAAAATTTTGAGGCCTAATTGATTTTTCAGGTAAAGTTTGATGGCCTATTTGACACATTTTATGCTAAAAAAGTGACATTTATATTACTTGTTATTACAGGTCACTAACAGGTAATTATGCATTGATGAACTAAATTGGCAGGTTTATGTACCAAATTGCAACGTTAAATAGTTTGAGAGCCTAATTGATGCCTATTTGACACATTTTATGCAAAAAAAATGACATTTAAATTTACCTGGTATTACAGGTCACTAACAGGTAATTATGCATTGATGAACTAAATTGGCAGGTTTATGTACCAAATTGCAACGTTAAATAGTTTGAGAGCCTAATTCATGCCTATTTGACACATTTTATGCAAAAAAAATGACATTTAANACACATTTTATGCAAAAAAAAAAAGTGACATTTACATTTACAAAGTATTTCAGGTCACTAACAAGTAATTACGGTTGATGAACTAAATTGACATATTTGTGCACCTAATTGCATCATTAAAAATTTTGAGGGCCTAATTGATTTTTCAGGTAAAGTTCGATGACCTATTTGACATATTTAACGCTAAAAAATTGACATTTACATTTACCTGTTATTACAGGTCACTAACAGGTAATTATGCTTTATAAACTAAATTGACATTTTTATGTATCTAATTGCAATTTTAATTGGTTTGAATGCCTAATTTATTTTTCAGATAAAGTTCGATGGTCTATTTGACACATTTTATGCAAAAAAATGACATTTAAATTTACCTGGTATTACAGGTCACTAACAGGTAATTATGTCGTGATGAACTAAATTGGCATGTTTTTGTACTAAATTGACACTTTAAATAGTTTAAGAGCTTAATTGATGCCTATTTGACATATTATATGCAAAAAAAGTGACATTTAAATTTACCTGGTATTATAGGTTACTACCAGGTAACTATGCCTTATAAACCAAATTGACATGTTTATGCACCAAATTGCAATTTTAAAATGGCTGAGTGCCTAATTGATTTTTCAGATAAATTTCGGTTCTCTATTTGACACATTTTATGCAAAAAAAAAAAGTGACATTTACATTTACAAAGTATTTCAGGTCACTAACAAGTAATTACGGTTGATGAACTAAATTGACATGTTTATGCACCTAGTTGCATCATTAAAAATTTTGAGGGCCTAATTGATTTTTCAGGTAAAGTTCGATGACCTATTTGACATATTTAACGCTAAAAAATTGACATTTACATTTACCTGTTATTACAGGTCACTAACAGGTAATTATGTCGTGATGAACTAAATTGGCATGTTTTTGTACTAAATTGACACTTTAAATAGTTTAAGAGCTTAATTGATGCCTATTTGACATATTATATGCAAAAAAAGTGACATTTAAATTTACCTGGTATTACAGGTTACTACCAGGTAACTATGCCTTATAAACCAAATTGACATGTTTATGCACCAAATTGCAATTTTAAAATGGCTGAGTGCCTAATTGATTTTTCAGATAAATTTCGGTTCTCTATTTGACACATTTTATGCAAAAAAAAATAGTGACATTTACATTTACCAAGTATTTCAGGTCACTAACAAATAATTACGGTTGGTGAACTAAATTGACATGTTATTGCACCTAGTTGCAACATTAAAAATTTTTAGGGCCTAATTGATTTTTCAGGTAAAGTTCGATGGCCTATTTGACACATTTTATGCTAAAAAAGTGACATTTACATTTACCTGTTATTACAGGTCACTAACAGGTAATTATGCATTGATGAACTAAATTGGCAGGTTTATGTACCAAATTGCAACGTTAAATAGTTTGAGAGCCTAATTGATGCCTATTTGACACATTTTATGCAAAAAAAGTGACATTTAAATTTACCTGGTATTACAGGTCACTAACAGGTAATTATGCTTTATAAACTAAATTGACATTTTTATGTATCTAATTGCATTTTTAATTGGTTTGAATGCCTAATTGATTTTTCAGATAAAGTTAGATGGTCTATTTGACACATTTTATGCAAAAAAAAAAAAGTGACATTTACATTTACCAAGTATTTCAGGTCACTAACAAGTAATTACGGTTGATGAACTAAATTGACATGTTTATGCACCTAGTTGCATCATTAAAAATTTTGAGGGCCTAATTGATTTTTCAGGTAAAGTTCGATGGCCTATTTGACACATTTTATGCTAAAAAAGTGACATTTACATTTACCTGTTATTACAGGTCACTAACAGGTAATTATGTCGTGATGAACTAAATTGGCATGTTTTTGTACTAAATTGCAACTTTAAATAGTTTAAGAGCCTAGTTGATGCCTATTTGACACATTATATGCAAAAAAAAGTGACATTTAAATTTACCTGGTATTACAGGTTACTAACAGGTAATTCTTCTTTATAAACTAAATTGACATTTTTATGTATCTAATTGCAATTTTAATTGGTTTGAATGCCTAATTGATTTTTCAGATAAAGTTCGATGGTCTATTTGACACATTTTAT
>NC_044924.1:28067743-28068698 GCF_003576645.1 Ipomoea triloba
AGGGCCTAATTGATTTTTCAGGTAAAGTTCGATGACCTATTTGACATATTTAACGCTAAAAAATTGACATTTACATTTACCTGTTATTACAGGTCACTAACAGGTAATTATGTCGTGATGAACTAAATTGGCATGTTTTTGTACTAAATTGCAACTTTAAATAGTTTAAGAGCCTAGTTGATGCCTATTTGACACATTATATGCAAAAAAAGTGACATTAAAATTTACCTGGTATTACAGGTTACTACCAGGTAACTATGCCTTATAAACCAAATTGACATGTTTATGCACCAAATTGCAATTTTAAAATGGCTGAGTGCCTAATTGATTTTTGAGATAAATTTCGGTTCTCTATTTGACACATTTTATGCAAAAAAAAAGAAATGACATTTACATTTACAAAGTATTTCAGGTCACTAACAAGTAATTACGGTTGATGAACTAAATTGACATTTTTATGCACCTAGTTGCATCATTAAAAATTTTGAGGGCCTAATTGATTTTTCAGGTAAAGTTCGATGACCTATTTGACATATTTAACGCTAAAAAATTGACATTTACATTTACCTGTTATTACAGATCACTAACAGATAATTATGTCGTGATGAACTAAATTGGCATGTTTTTGTACTAAATTGCAACTTTAAATAGTTTAAGAGCCTAGTTGATGCCTATTTGACACATTATATGCAAAAAAAGTGGCATTTAAATTTACCTGGTATTACAGGTTACTACCAGGTAACTATGCCTTATAAACCAAATTGACATGTTTATGCACCAAATTGCAATTTTAAAATGGCTGAGTGCCTAATTGATTTTTGAGATAAATTTCGGTTCTCTATTTGACACATTTTATGCAAAAAAAAAAGAAATGACATTTACATTTACCAAGTATTTCAGGTCACTAACAAGTAATTACGGTTGATGAACTAAATTGACATGTTTATGCACCTAA
>NC_044924.1:28082623-28083476 GCF_003576645.1 Ipomoea triloba
TTACAGGTCACTAACAGGTAATTATGTCGTGATGAACTAAATTGGCATGTTTTTGTACTAAATTGACACTTTAAATAGTTTAAGAGCTTAATTGATGTCTATTTGACATATTATATGCAAAAAAAGTGACATTTAAATTTACCTGGTATTACAGGTTACTACCAGGTAACTATGCCTTATAAACCAAATTGACATGTTTATGTTAGGAACATCATGTAATAGGTTTTGATGATACCANCAACCGGGTAATTTGAGCTCAACTCGGGAAATATTTAAGCTTAAGGTAAACTTGTTTGAACAACTTAGAAGTTTTCGTGTTGTAAGCAAACAGATAGATCAGAAGCAGGCACGAGACAACTCTGGAGGAATAAGGGTCTACGAGACATCAACTAAGTCTCGAGACACAAGCCAAGTTCGAGAGGTAAGGACCTCTCGATATACCTATCGAGTTCGAGACGTAAAGAATATTCGAGAGATAGACCTCTCGATACATGGGATTGAAACATCAAGTGGTCGAGACATCTTTTATGGTCTCGATAAACCGGCACTTCTCCAAGAGGCTGAATGTTAGTCAACATGTGCAGATAAAATACTCTAAGTTTGGAGAAGAAGAATATCATGGAGATAAAATATTGAAGAGGTGCTGAGCGGGAGGTTTCAAAATGGACGGAAGTGGATGACACGTCAGACCTCCACCACAAACGGTCAAGAAGTGCACCAATCCTGAAGTGGTCAGATTCCCCAAACAAGGAATGTTGGGAACATAAAAAGAGTAACTTTATCCAAAAGAAGCAAGTGAAGCATGAACTCAAGAAAGTGGAATATGGAATATTCACTACAAAACAAAAGGCTC
>NC_044924.1:28084476-28089280 GCF_003576645.1 Ipomoea triloba
TTCAATTTGTTTGCCATGGCTTACACTCATCACATACAGTAGTAGTAGTTTAGTTGTTGATAGAAGAATGATAGGTACAATGATTTTGTAATTCTTGAGTTTACAATTCTTGTTGATAGAAGAAGAATGATAGGTACAATGATTTTGTAATTCTTGAGCTTAGAATTCTTGCTGATAGAAGAATGATAGCAATGAGACAATAGCTGATAAACAGTTTGCATGCATCTGCTAAAAGATTATGATCTACCATTTCTTACAAGGATGTGTATGTGCATGTTTTTATTGTTCTCTGGCTTTAACTCTCTGCAATTTCTTTTATACTATGTCTTTTTTTGCTATGTTTTAAACTTATCTGCAGCTTAGTATGGTATATACCAAGTCTTTGTCAATATGTTTTACTAAGAAATGCAGAAAATTGACTGCTTATTGACCATGAATATAATGCCTCGGAACTTGTTTTATCTGATCTGTTGTGTCTTATAAACCTGGTTATTTAGCTGCAAATTCTCACCTTTTGTTTTTGATATATTGTCATCTTTCCTTGAGTGAGGAAAGAGAAAGACTAGGGTAGTTCTTTTATGTCTCATTTGAACCCAATTCTTGAAGTTTCAAGTGCAACTTCATCATAATGTACTTTTAACTGTGAAGACAAAGACTGCCCTTCTAGCAGAAAAAAGCAGAGTCTACGGCCATTTGGTTTCGTTCTTAAATATTCTATTTCTGTCTTGTTTATTTTACTCGGTCTGCTGTCTTATTATTATTTTTTTTTTGAAAACACTTGGTCTGCTGTTAGTCATCAAGGGCTGAAGTATGTTCTGAAATAGCAGCTACTTCAATTCTATGAATCATATCAGCAGAAAGAAGCAACCTTATTGTTAGACTTTGAAAGCATGAATGTATAGACAGATGAAGAATTAAGGCTGCTATCCTTATCGTGCAAGAATATCTCACTTTTAAAAGTAGATCTTACTTACGTATAATCAAATTTACATTTCCCTTATTACTTTCACTACATTCCAGCAACTCTAAGAGAGTAATAGTTTAGTTACGTTGTTGATAGAAGAATATAATGATAGGTACAATGATTTTGTAATTCTTTGTGCTTACAAGTCTGGTTGATCGAAGAATGATAGCAATGAGACAAAAGTTGCCAAACTATAGTTTTTTTTGTACTTTGCAAACTTGCATTACACCTAAGTAATAACCAAAAAAGAAAAAAAAAAAACTTATTTAGCATGCCCCAAAAAATACAATCACTTTGAATTATTAATATATGATGATGCCATAAAAATTCTTAGAATTATAAAGAAATTTAAAAATATTTTTAACACTTGAATTATTTCACTTTTGAAAACTTGGTCCAGTAAATTAATCTAAATAAATCTAATTCTTTAATTGTTCATAATATTACACTTAGGCTATAGTGTTATATAATTATCAAACTCTATTAACATATGAAGTTATTTTTACCATTTATAATCAATATTCACTCTTAAAATGAAAAACTAAAACTTTAACAATAGATATTGATTCTTATTATTACAAAAATAACCTCATAAAAAGAGTATATTAGCAAAATTTGATAATGGTATGATAGTACACCAGAGTCTGAAGGTGTAACACAAGAGACAAATTTTTTTTTTTTGAAATAACACAAGAGACAATTAAGAGGCTAAATTTATTTAAATTAATTAACAAGGATTAAAGTTTCAAAAATGAAACAATTCCGGAGTCAAAAGTGTTGTTTTCACAATTATAAATGTCTCTTTACAAATTTCTTAATTTGACGAGGCGAATAGTTAATTTCTCAATTCTTAGAAGGCCTAAAGTATAATTTCCCCTTTGCCTTATGCCTTTCTTCCTAACCCAGCTATTTTCATCAATTGCTATTTCTCTCTCGTTCCTCTTCTCTTTCTCTCTCTCTCTGCGGCTTGCGAAATTCGCCCATCAACAATGTCAGCTGAATCTGCATCTGCAATTCCCAAAGGCCAAGTACGGATTTCTGTTTTCCTTATTCAGATTTTTTCTCGAGTATTTTAATGATTTGCGCACAGAAAGTATCATTGCGTGTGTCTATATGTGGATTGTTGGGTAGCTGATGCTGTGATTGGGTGGAAATGAATGATGATGAACACAAACAGGTTGATTTGCTGGACTTCATAGACTGGTCTGGAGTTGAATGCCTTAATCAGAACAGCAGCCATTCCCTTTCCAACGCCCTAAAGCAGGTAGAGTTATTTGCTGAAATTGGGGTTTCTATGTTTTATAATTTGCCCGTGCATTCAAATGAACTTTGTTTTGCTTTGTTTACTTTAATTACTGCTTAACTGTACTCTGGAGGAGTTGAGGAATTTGTTTAGGCCTGAGAAAGATTATGGAAATACTGATTAGTGTTCTCTATGGCTTGATATTTTTCTAGTTTCTACCCTAATTTCTCCAAGGGAAATAAGAAGTATTCTTTGCTCTGAGTTTATTTACTTGTCATAATGAATTTAATTGCCAGAGGCAAATGGGAATTTCATATACTTCACCTGCAATATCAGAAGAAGAAAGGTCTTTAGATTATTATTTTTCATTCTTCACAGTTCATAGTGTTGAATCAAGTTTAGACCGGTACTGGTGGTTGTGGAGCATTTGGAGTAAGATTCTTGGGAATTATTTAATACAGCAAGTATGTGGAAGTCTGCAAACTTTTTATTTCCCTAAGATGATAATTTCAATGGAAAAAGAGAGATTGCTGATAAAATAAATTTTTGCTAAGAACATTCAAGTGGTTTGCTATAATGTTTTCTTTGACGAGAATGGCCATAGGAAATATACCATTTCACTAAAGGATACAGATAGCAAACAAGGCCACTGCATATTCCTTGCAAAAGGTGCATGGAAAAGACATGTTTACAAGTAAAAATGGGTATAGATTGCTTGCTTGTAGTGCACATCAGATTTCATGCTTATTTGGCCTTTCAAGCTTGCTAGGTACCATAGGCAAACACTTCTGTAGCTATGATTGGTTTTGGATAACCAAAGTTGCAAAACCTAAACAACATTCTTAATATGACACACTAGAAAGGAAAGTCTAATCATTGTCTGTTGAAAATTCATGCTTGATTCTCTTGGGTTATTTATCACATAGGGTTAGTAAAGAAAAGCCCTCACTCCTCAAGAGTAGAGCTAGATTAACAAGCCTTAAACCTTAGTAATGGTATCCCCATTGGAAAAATAAAATTCTTGAATTTACTATGATCTAGCTTTCCATTCCAACAAGCCTGACTAAGGATCCCTACTGGATCAATATAATTCATGAATTTAATGCATTCTAGCATTCTAACAACCGACTGCTATAGTGTTGTTTGTTGTATTGTTTGGTTAACTTCAATAATTTGATTTGTCTAAGTATTGTGGTTTCTTATTAGATTTGTGTATTATGCTTTAGGGATACAGAGAAGATGAGGGTTTGAATCTGGAGAGTGATGCTGATGAGCAGCTTCTGATTTACATCCCATTTAACCAAGTTATTAAACTTCATTCCATTGTTGTCAAAGGTCCTGAGGAGGAAGGTATTAATGAGTAATGTTAGGCATGTTCCATTTACAATTCTTTGTTAAAGGCTGTGGACTAACAACTACCACCCCGCTGTCTATGTCCCAAAAGACACTCAGCAAAAATGGGTATTGAGAAGTGGTTGCTTCTTCTCAATCTTTCTTTCCTTCTAATGTTTGTTTAACGACATCCTAACTTTGGTCTAAATCCAGGTCCTAAAACTGTGAAGCTTTTTGCTAATAGGGAACACATGGGGTTCAGGTGAAATTCCCAATTCTTGATGCTATTGCTACCATGATAGATTTTTGGATGGGAAAGTCTCTTGTCCTTCCATCTGTAATATAGTTACTTAATTTGGTTGACCTATCTGCAGTAACGTCAATGATTTTCCTCCAAGTGACATGGCTGAATTATCTGTTGACAATCTTAAGGTATGTTCAGTTTTCAAAAATTGTTCTTAGTTCTTAATTATGAAAGCAAATGAATATAACATTATAACCTGATGGATTTTTGGTCTAAGATTTTCCTTAATAGCAGTAGCTGCTACTGCTATTACTAATACTACTACTACTAGTATGATTATTATTATTATTATTATTATTATTAATATTAATATTAATATTAATATTAATATTAATAATAATTGTTAAACCCTAAGCCCGTTTATAGATAAGCCCATTAGGGTTTCCTCTATTTTGTATAAGTAGTGGTAGTCTGTACAGTTCTAGACACAGAGAAATATAAAAACATATATTATTCTCCTACATATTCACATGGTATCAGAGCCTAAACCCTAGGAACCTATCCCCGCCGCCGCCATAGCAGTCGCCGTCGCCGCCGCGCCTCGCTGGAAAACAAGCAGATCACCGCCGTTTCGCGTTCCATCCTTGCCTCGTGGTGTTTTCTCCAATCTAACACCACAGGACCCTCAGGAACACCGTCGCGAGTAATCTGCTCCAAACCCGGCCGTCATCCGCCGCCGCACGCGCCGCCACGCACTACCACCGTCGTCGGAAACCTAGGAGGTTTTTTTGCCATAACTCCTTCCTCCGGTGTCCGATCGAGTCGCCGTCACCACCATTGGAATCGCCTTGAAGAGACGAACCAGCCAGTACCAGTTGTTTCTCCGACTGCCGTCACCGGTCACCGTCGCCGGCGACTGGCGGCCGCCGCCGTGATTTTCCGACGAGCCTCAAAACAGTGTTGTTTGGAGTGTGTTTGAGTGTGTTTGGAGGTTATTTGAAGTTTGGGACTTAATATATAT
>NC_044924.1:28090280-28097897 GCF_003576645.1 Ipomoea triloba
AAAAAAAAAAAAAAAAGCGCCAGCCTGCCGACCTCCTAGGCGACCTAGGCGCCCGGCCGCGGAGGAAGCCGATTTCGGCCTTCCTCGGCGCGGTCGGACGGCGCCTAGGCGCGCTTTTTGCAACCATGACTGATACTACAGTTCATCTCAAATGATACTACAGAACCTCCGTGACTGATACTACAGTTAATCTCAAATGATACTACAGTTGTGTTGAACTGATAATGCAGTGTATTGAACTGATATAGCAGTTGTGTTGAACTAATATTGAAATTGTGTTGAGGCCGTTTCAGAACTGATACTGCAGTTGTGTTGAATTGATTTTGCAGTATGTTGAATTGATACTGCAGTTGTGTTGACTAATATTGTAGTTATGTTGAACTAATACTGCAGTTGTGTTGAACTGGTACTGCAGTTGGGGACTGCAGTTGCGCGGAAAAGAGGTCGTTCATCCGTCTGTTTTCATTAATCAAAACGACATCGTTTTGTCACCTGACCCACAATACTTGGTGGACCGTGGTCCACGATAAAATTTGCACCAATCACCATCTTCAAAATAAATACGGAGTACAAGTTTCTAGATAATATATGGGTGCTTGGACCAGAAATTGTCACCTCAGCTTGACCAAACTAATTGCCAGTCCTTTTGGACTATATTACATCATTTTATATTTTTATAATCATGATATATTCATCAATTTTTAAAATAAATCTCACTTTTAATCATCTAACTATTATATAAATTACATTTAACTATATAATTTGTATCAAATTTAATCTTTTCGTCCAATTTTTTGATTAATTATTGTAAACAATGTTCTTTCTAGAAGAAATGCAATGCTTTTTCCAGTATTCAGCAATAGTTGATTAAGAAATTGAATAGCATAACAAAATGTTATATAAAGAGCTTATTACCGAAATGGTCCCTCGACTATTGCAAAATTACCAATTTGGTCCTTGACAATTTTTCGTGCCCAATTAAGTCCCTCGACTATAAAAACTTTAACCAATTTGGTCCACCATTTATTTTGCCGTTAAACATCCGTTAAATCGGGACCAAAATTGATAATTTTGCTATAATCAAAGGACCAAATTGGTAAATTTTCTATAATCAAGTGACCAAATTGGTAATTAACTTTTCACTGAAATGGTCCCTTGACTATAGCAAAATTACCAATTTGGTCCCTTGACTATAGCAAAATTACCAATTTGGTCCCAATTTTAACGGATGTTTAACGGAAAAATAAACAGAGGACCAAATTGGTTAACATTTTCAAAGTCGAGGGACTTAATTGGGCACAAAAAATTGTCAAGGACCAAACTGGTAATTTCGCAATAGTCGATGGACCATTTCGGTAATAAACTCTTATATAAATTTCATAGTCATTCACCTAATTAGAAAATTTTAATGTGGTGAATTAGAAAATTTTAATGTGATTCATGTATTAGTTAGGGAAACAAAAATTAAATTTTCTCAATACTTTAATATTTTAATATAGAGTGGCATTTTAATGAAGAAAAAAGAACAAAATGTGATAATCTTTTATAAATTACTTGTGACCCAACTAACCAACTCAAAATTGACTACTTCCCAATTCAAAATAGACCGATTCAGCGCGAAGTTAAAATCCTGTAATTATCAAACTGTGAATATCCTACTAACATATATATCCCCAAAATTAACTACTACCAGCTCAAATTTAAAATCTTGTAGTTAAAATCTTGTAGTTATCTAACTGTGAGTATCCTACTAACATTTCCCCAAAATTGACCACTTCCCAATTCAAAATAGACCGCTTCAACGATAGTTATCAAACCACCTGTGAGTATCCTACTAACATATCCCCCCAAAAAAACAACAAAAAATTGTACATATTTTAGACCGAAATGAAAAAAATCAAGTAACAAATTTAGAAAGATTTACGTCAAATACTTGCATATATAGTTATTGAATTGCAAAGTAATGCTTCCAAAAGGAAATGGCACATATACACCATAGGCATATTTAGCAGTATCACTATCCCTATTAACACTAACATTGGTACGTGCAAAGTTTTGAGAGCAACAAAGTTTATCTGCACAATCAACATTTTCAAGTCAGATCATGGAAGTAGTTGCTGCTTTAACCGAGCTCAGTTTCTTCTCTTCTTCTTCTTCTCCTCCTTCTCGGAAGCGTTCTTCAACTGCAAAAAGAGGTCACAGAAGAGTTAACACAGTAATGGGAATCGAAAATGAGAAGCGAAGGAACGTATGGTATGATATTGGGGAAGAAACATATGATATGGGGAAAAAGAAACGTAGGAAGCATAATCCTTAGAGTTTCCATGTATCATAAGAATTAGGAAAATGTAAGTTGATAACAGAAGGAACGGAACATCTAGTTTACCATGATGATGAGAATTCGGACAAAAACAGCAACGAAATCAGTAAACAGGGTTAGAGCATGCTTGGCATAGTCCAGATCTCCATAGTGTGCCTTCTCAATTATTTCCTGGGTATCGACTACAATGTAGCCCATGAACACCAGAAGCCCAAAATACAACTGCAAAGCAATGATGATATGATGATAAGTTGTTGGAACCAAGCAAATAACAGTTCTCTAAAAATTATTGTTTAATAGGCAATCAGGTGAGAGAATTGTAGTGAATACCTCAAACTTGAAAAGGGCCATAGAACCACCAAAGATGGAGGATGCAAACTGCAACCAGAATAGTAGGGAGAGACCAGATGAAAGCAGGCCTCCGAGGTACAGGTACTCTCTGCGCCTTGCCACCATGGCAGCTGCTGAGAAACAGCCAAATACCAAAGCGCAACCAACAAATGCACCAACAAGGATGCTGAAGCAAGAAGAAATTGTCAGCAAAGGAAACTAGAAGGTAATCAACTAATCATTGGCCACCTCTTTAAGTTAACCAACGGGTTCTATCAGAAGGACCATGTGTCTTATCTTATTTCCTACAGTTACGGGACAAGAGGAAGATCCAAAGATGTAATTGCACCTATGTCATTTGCATATTGCAGTTCTTTTTCTCGTTTTTCTTTTTGGTAGGTTACCATCACTTTTATGATGTTATAGAACAAATGGTTAAGGGTCATATATATATATAACATGTAACATATGATCTACGGACAAATTGTTACTTGTTTAAGTCCCTAAAGAAATGCTGAAGAGGTAAAAGGTAGTCCTTTAAAAAAGGTAAAGTTAGTGTTAAAAGCAACAACAAACCGAGGCAAATAACAAATTACACCATGAATTGAGATAAGATAAAGCACATCAAACAAACCTGGGGTCGAAGTCAATGGCGAACTCAATCAGAGGACCAATGGAGGCTCCTTCAAAAAGTGCTGCTGCCATCAAAAGTGCTACCCTTTTTTGCTGCTCATCAGAAATACAATTAAAAATTAATTAACAAAGAAAAAAAAAATAGCCAAACAAGACATGATTGATCTATAGAGGAATAAATTATAGTACCTCTTGATAAGGAGGACAAGAGAGCATCCAAACAATGCTTCCAATGCATCCAATGGTAGTCAGGAGACCACCGATATTCCAGAGAATGTGAAGATAAACCCCAGCTGCGGATGCTACTAAAGCACAGCATAGTGCAAGATAGACCTGTCACAAGGACATAAATCAATCAGAATTGCCAAGACAGTTAATTTACATCTGGGGTAGAGAATAAGACTCTTCTCTTCACAACAAGGTCTTTTGAATAGATTCTGCCATAGCATCCCATCTAATATCCCCCAAGTCTACTCAACCACACAACTGACACATGGGCAGAATGCAAATTTCTACAAATTGGATAGCTAGCAAGTACGGAAGCAGTAATAAGCTTCAAAATTTCTTGCAGTCTTCAATCAATTCAAATTAATCCAAACTAATCAAAATCTAGCAGAAAACAACTTCAAGAAATCAATGTTGCCGAAACAAGATTAGGTCAAATTCAAAACCTTCCATCTACACCATTTTAAATTCCCTCAAACAGGAAATCACAATTACTTCAATATCATAAGAGCCGTAAATGCCCATTGATAGTCACAAGTGCAAGTGTGCAACTACTGAGTAATCAAATTGGATTGTCAGGATTACCTACTCTTCAAAACCTAACCTTCCATTTTCTACATAATTACATTTCCTCTGGTAATCGAATATTAGGCGCAATTCACAAAGAGAGGTATCAATACGGAGACAATCACAAACCACGAGAATCGAATCCAAATATTAAAATTAAAACAATAAATTACAAAAATTCAAAAGAAAAAAACGGAGCAATAAATAATAGTCAACACCCAAAAAAAATTGTTAAGGATATCTATGAGCTCGTTCAAATATAATTTCCATAAGTTTTCCTACAAATTTCTCGTAATCTGAACCCAAAAAGAAGAAGAAGAAGAAGAAGAAGAAGAAGAAGAAGAGATCGAACGAACCTGCTTGAGGTGATTTTGAACGACGGGGGAGATCTGGCGGAAGTTCTTGAGAGAATCATAGCTCCACCGATTGCGAGACTCCGAATTGAAGAACGATGCGAAACCCTCCATTAATCTTCTTCTTCGTAACAGGAAACAAGCAAAGTATTTCTCAGAGCGAGACGAGACTTCACGTGTATGCCAAAAAATTGGTTTCGGGTCGTTGAAGATGATCCGTTTATATAGCGAGATTTTTCGGATTCCCTGGATTATCCACGAAATTACCAGAATTCTGAATTCGTCACTTTCGCCCGTCTGGACTAAAATGCCCCTGGTTGCGATGCTTGACCCATGGCCTATGACCCGGTTCATATTTGTGATATGAACACTATATAAAATAGGAAAAAGGATCAAATACACCCCTAAACATTATAAGAAAATATAATTAGGCTCCTTATTTAAAAGAGGTGCAATTAAATACCTCAACTTCAAAAAATCAATCAAATAAGCTTACTTGACAAGTAACTAATAAGTTACTGGCAACTATACCATCGTTGACTGCCATCACCGACGGTTGACAGTCATATGAATAGTAATTAAAAAAAAAAGGTCAACGGAATCCTAAACAGCCGACAACGTCCTCCTCCAGGAAGAAGGTGACCAGAGTCGCTTTCTTCAACTGAGAAGAAGGCGACGTTGGTTGCCTTCTTCGACTGAGGAAGAAGGCGGCCGACGAACGGCGGCCTATTTAATCATTTGGAGTTGAATTACCAGGTATTATCAGTAGGTAATCGACTATTAGATCTGAATGCATCAAAATGATAAGTTGGTGTTTTTAATTGAACCTTTTTAAAGTTTGGAGACCTAATTGTACTTCGATATAATGTTTAGGGGTCTATTTGGCCATTTTCCCTATAAAATATAAACATCCAACAATTTAAATGCCATTAAAAAAAAACCATAACCATTAGTTGCACACCAAATTTTGTATATACTTATGCGATTTTATTTAATAAATTTTTATGATGATTTTGTTAGAACCGAGTCCACCATAAATCGGGTATACAAAGTGATGATTCTTGCCAAGACACTGGGGCGGGGGAACTGAAGCCGAACTACAAACTATAGGCCCAAAAGGAATAAGCTTGCCCACATGCCCAATACAAAGTATGCTAAGGACAACGCTAATGATTGAACTCTGATCCTTGTGCTGAAGAAAAAAGGGTTAAGACCACCAGTCACCAAATCAGGAGGGTTCTCGTGTTATCTTCGATGATGTCTTACAAGCTAGGCCTCCCCCTTTATACTGTACTATAACCCATGGATATCGCCCATGTGTATCTCATTCGTTCCACAACTTCCCCATCCAACCACGTGTCCCACGTCGTCCAACGTCCAACACGTCGTGCACCAATGACTGCGTCGACGCCCCACCACGCAAGCCAGGCACACCTGGCAGCCCTAGGGTGCCTCGGCTGCCGGAAGCAGGCGCGCCACTCAGCACCCCCTCTCGGCCGATAGCCTACGACAGCGTCCGTGGTGGCCAGCAGCTGACGCACCACCCCTTCTTGTACCTCCTCCCCAAAATGCCCAATACCAAGTACAACCATTATTGTATAAACCATACTATCATATAATGTACATTCAGTACACAAATAATGTACTTTTAATATATTAAAAATGTACATTATATTCAGGGAAAACACATTATTTGAGTATTGAAAGTACATTATTATAAGAAGAAAGGTTAAGCGATCCTTACAAAATTAATCGTGAGTATCGATCAAATGCTATCTGGGGTGAGATTCATCTTATGTAATTGCATTATTATATTTAATTTAATTAATTTATCATAAAATTAATATATTATATATTAAAATTGAAATGCACCATGTCCATAAATTTTAATAATTTTGAAATCATATTAACATATGTAAATTGCATATAAATATCAAGAGCAAATTGTCATTTTGGTCCACTGACTATAGGGGTCCTCTTAATTGCACTTCACAACTTTCAAAAGCGTTAATTGCATGCCCTGACTTTCAATTTTTATCAATTTTGGTCACTCCGACCAAATTTCGCAGAAAATTTTTAAGATTTAAAATAACGAGAGTATTTTAGTCATTTCACTTATATTTCTTCTTCTCCGGCGAGCTACCACTTTCTCGGCGATGGCATGCTTCATCCTTCACCTCTCTGGCAAGCCCTTCACCCCATCCTTCCCCTTTTCTTCTTCTTCTCCGGCAACCTGCAACGCGAAGACAATTTCAGCAACGAAATCCAACCATTAAGATGACCCTTATAGTCAGTAAACCAAAATGACAATTTGTTCTAAATATCATTTTTTAAAAATGAAAATTTAACTTAAATGCTAACAATAATATATTTAATATTCCATATTAATACTTTTGAAGTTTAAGGAGAAAGTGGCAATGTATTATGTATGGACGTGTGGTATTTGGGTAGTATTCATGTAAACTGAATCATCTCAAACTGGAAGGGTAATCGAGGAAATTCAGAGAAAAAGTCCAGAACATTCTCGGTTGACCGCGAAATCCTCACGGGCTAGCGACAAAATGTATCCAGAAAATTTCTGTCTAATGTCTATTACTTAGTTCGCAAGTTACAACGTAAGACGAACCAATGAAATCATGCCATGTCATTTGTAAACTTTTACTTTCTTCCGCCTATTTAGAGCATCCCAATAGGCTAATAGGAGAAGAATTTTTGTATGTATAACTAAGAAAATAGATGATTCAATAGGCTAATATCATATATTTTGAGGAATTTTTGCATATGTGATTATGAAAAAGAGGATGAGAGGAAAAGGAAATTGAAAACAAAAACAAAACAAAACAAAAAAAAAAAAAAGCAAAACAAAATATGAAAAAAAAAATTTCAAATTAACAAGCCCAACAGGCGCGTGGAGTGCAAGCGTCTGACTGGGCGCTAATTTTGCTCCTCACGCAACAATAAGCTTTGCTTTTTTGAATCTTGGTGGGTCCCACACAACAGGCAAAAATCATGTCTTTATGTTATGAAAAACCACCAAAAAAACCCTTCCCATTTGTTGAAAAACCATCTTTAAATTTTTTCTTTTTTTTGATAATAATAAACCTTCATTAATAAACATTAGAAACAAGTACAACAAGGTTCAATGGAATGTAAAACCATTCCATACAATCTGACATAGAACTAAATTTT
>NC_044924.1:28098897-28101997 GCF_003576645.1 Ipomoea triloba
TTCAGGTCACTAACAAGTAATTACGGTTGATGAACTAAATTGACATGTTTATGCACCTAGTTGCAACATTAAAAATTTTGAGGGCCTAATTGATTTTCAAGTAAAGTTCGATGGCCTATTTGACACATTTTATGCTATAAAAGTGACATTTACATTACCTGTTATAACAGGTCACTAACAGGTAATTATGCGTTGATGAACTAAATTGGCAGGTTTATGTACCAAATTGCAATGTTAAATAGTTTGAGAGCCTAATTGATGCCTATTTGACACATTTTATGCAAAAAAATGACATTTAAACTTTCCTGGTATTAAAGGTCACTAACAGGTAATTACGCTTTATAAACTAAATTGATATGGTCACTAACAGGTAATTACGCTTTATAAACTAAATTGATATGTTTATGTATCTAATTGCAATTTTAATTGGTTTGAATGCCTAGTTGATTTTTCAGATAAAGTTCGATGGCCTATTTGACACATTTTATGCAAAAAAAAAAAAAAGTGACATTTACATTTACCAAGTATTTCAGGTCACTAACAAGTAATTACGGTTGATGAACTAAATTGACATGTTTATGCACCTAGTTGCAACATTAAAAATTTTGAGGGCCTAATTGATTTTTCAGGTAAAGTTCGATGGCCTATTTGACACATTTTATGCTAAAAAAGTGACATTTACATTTACCTGTTATTACAGGTCACTAACAGGTAATTATGCATTGATGAACTAAATTGACATGTTTATGTACCAAATTGCAACGTTAAATAGTTTGAGAGCCTAATTGATGCCTATTTGACACATTTTATGCAAAAAAAGTGACATTTAAATTTACCTGGTATTACAGGTCACTAACAGGTAATTATGCTTTATAAACTAAATTGACATTTTTATGTATCTAATTGCAATTTTAATTGGTTTGAATGCCTAATTGATTTTTCAGATAAAGTTCGATGGTCTATTTGACACATTTTAAGAAAAAAAAAAAAAAAAGTGACATTTACATTTACCAAGTATTTCAGGTCACTAACAAGTAATTACGGTTGATGAACTAAATTGACATGTTTATGCACCTAATTGCAACATTAAAAATTTTGAGGGCCGGATTGATTTTTCAGGTAAAGTTCGATGGCCTATTTGACACATTTTATGCTAAAAAAGTGACATTTACATTTACCTGTTATAACAGGTCACTAACAGGTAATTATGCATTGATGAACTAAATTGACATGTTTATGTACCAAATTGCAACGTTAAATAGTTTGAGAGCCTAATTGATGCCTATTTGACACATTTTATGCAAAAAAAGTGACATTTAAATTTACCTGGTATTACAGGTCAGTAACAGGTAATTATGCTTTATAAACTAAATTGACATTTTTATGTATCTAATTGCAATTTTAATTGGTTTGAATGCCTAATTGATTTTTCAGATAAAGTTCGATGGTCTATTTGACACATTTTATGCAAAAAAAAATGATATTTACATTTACCCGGTATTTCAGGTCACTAACAGGTAATTACGCTTTGATGGACTAAATTGACATGTTTATGTACCTAATTGCAACATTAAAAATTTTGAGGGCTAATTGATGTTTCAGGTAAGTTTGATGGCCTATTTGACACATTTTATGCTAAAAAAGTGACATTTACATTTACCTGTTATTACAGGTTACTAACAGGTAATTATGCATTGATGAACTAAATTGACATGTTTGTGTACCAAATTGCAACGTTAAATAGTTTGAGAGCCTAATTGATGCCTATTTGACACATTTTATGCAAAAAAAGTGACATTTAAATTTACCTGTTATTACAGGTCACTAACAGGTAATTATGCTTTATAAACTAAATTGACATTTTTATGTATCTAATTGCAATTTTAATTGGTTTGAATGCCTAATTGATTTTTCAGATAAAGTTCGATGGTCTATTTGACACATTTTATATAAAAAAAATGATATTTACATTTACCCGGTATTTCAGGTCACTAACAGGTGATTACGCTTTGATGGACTAAATTGACATGTTTATGCACCTAATTGCAACATTAAAAATTTTGAGGGGCTAATTGATGTTTCATGTAAGTTTGATGGCCTAGTTGACACATTTTATGCTAAAAAAGTAACATTTACATTTACCTGTTATTACAGGTCACTAATAGGTAATTATGCATTGATGAACTAAAATGGCAGGTTTATGTACCAAATTGCAATGTTAAATAGTTTGAGAGCCTAATTGATGCCTATTTGACACATTTTATGCTAAAAAAGTAACATTTACATTTACCTGTTATTACAGGTCACTAATAGGTAATTATGCATTGATGAACTAAATTGGCAGGTTTTTGTACCAAATTGCAATGTTAAATAGTTTGAGAGCCTAATTGATGCCTATTTGACACATTTTATGCAAAAAAAAAGTGACATTTAAATTTACCTGGTATTAAAGGTGACTAACAGGTAATTATGCTTTATAAACTAAATTGATATTTTTATGTATCTAATTGCAATTTTAATTTGTTTGAATGCCTAATTGATTTTTCAGATAATGTTCGATGGTCTATTTGACACATTTTATGCAAAAAAAAAAAAAAAGTGACATTTACATTTACCAAGTATTTCAGGTCACTAACAAGTAATTACGGTTGATGAACTAAATTGACATGTTTATGCACCTAGTTGCAACATTAAAAATTTTGAGGGCCTAATTGATTTTTCAGGTAAAGTTCGATGGCCTATTTGACACATTTTATGCCAAAAAAGTGACATTTACATTTACCTGTTATTACAGGTCACTAACAGGTAATTATGCTTTATAAACTAAATTGATATTTTTATGTATCTAATTGCAATTTTAATTGGTTGGAATGCCTAATTGATTTTTCAGATAATGTTCGATGGTCTATTTGACACATTTTATGCAAAAAAAAAAAAAAAGTGACATTTACATTTACCAAGTATTTCAGGTCACTGACAAGTAATTACGGTTGATGAACTAAATTGACATGTTTATGCACCTAATTGCAACATTAAAAATTTTGAGGGCCTAATTGATTTTTCAGGTAAAGTTCGATGGCCTATTTGACACATTTTATGC
>NC_044924.1:28117585-28119781 GCF_003576645.1 Ipomoea triloba
CAGATAAAGTTCGATGGTCTATTTGACACATTTTATGCAAAAAAAATGATATTTACATTTACCCGGTATTTCATGTCACTAACAGGTAATTGTGCTTTGATGGACTAAATTGACATGTTTATGCACCTAATTGCAACACTAAAAATTTTGAGGGGCTAATTGATGTTTCAGGTAAAGTTCGAAGGCCTATTTGACACATTTTATGCTAAAAAAGTAACATTTACATTTACCTGTTATTACAGGTCACTAACAGGTAATTATGCATTGATGAACTAAATTGACATGTTTATGTACCAAATTGCAACGTTAAATAGTTTGAGAGCCTAATTGATGCCTATTTGACACATTTTATGCAAAAAAAGTGACATTTAAATTTACCTGTTATTACAGGTCACTAACAGGTAATTATGCTTTATAAACTAAATTGACATTTTTATGTATCTAATTGCAATTTTAATTGGTTTGAATGCCTAATTGATTTTTCAGATAAAGTTCGATGGTCTATTTGACACATTTTATGCAAAAAAAAAAAAAAGTGACATTTACATTTACCAAGTATTTTAGGTCACTAACAAGTAATTACGGTTGATGAACTAAATTGACATGTTTATGCACCTANACTAACAGGTAATTATGCTTTGATGCACTAAATTGACATGTTTATGCACCTAATTGCAACATTAAAAATTTTGAGGGGCTAATTAATGTTTCAGGTATAGTTCGAAGGCCTATTTGACACATTTTATGCTAAAAAAGTAACATTTACATTTACCTGTTATTACAGGTCACTAACAGGTAATTATGCATTGATAAACTAAATTGTCATGTTTATGTACCAAATTGCAACGTTAAATAGTTTGAGAGCCTAATTGATGCCTATTTGACACATTTTATGCAAAAAAAGTGACATTTAAATTTACCTGGTATTACAGATCACTAACAGGTAATTATGCTTTATAAACTAAATTGATATTTTTATGTATCTAATTGCAATTTTAGTTGGTTTGAATGCCTAATTGATTTTTCAGATAAAGTTCGATGGTCTATTTGACACATTTTATGCAAAAAAAATGATATATACATTTACCCGGTATTTCATTTCACTAACAGGTAATTATGCTTTGATGCACTAAATTGACATGTTTATGCACCTAATTGCAACATTAAAAATTTTGAGGGGCTAATTGATGTTTCAGGTAAGTTTGATGGCCTATTTGACACATTTTATGCTAAAAAAGGGACATTTACATTTACCTGTTATTACAGGTCACTAACAGGTAATTATGCATTGACGAACTAAATTGACATGTTTATGTACCAAATTGCAACGTTAAATAGTTTGAGAGCCTAATTGATGCCTATTTGACACATTTTATGCAAAAAAAGTGACATTTAAATTTACCTGGTATTACAGGTCACTAACAGGTAACTATGCTTTATAAACTAAATTGACATTTTTATGTATCTAATTGCAATTTTAATTGGTTTGAATGCCTAATTGATTTTTCAGATAAAGTTCGATGGTCTATTTGACACATTTTATGCAAAAAAAAAATGATATATACATTTACCCGGTCTTTCATTTCACTAACAGGTAATTATGCTTTGATGGACTAAATTGACATGTTTATGCACCTAATTGCAACATTAAAAATTTTGAGGGGCTAATTAATGTTTCAGGTAAAGTTCGAAGGCCTATTTGACACATTTTATGCTAAAAAAGGGACATTTACATTTACCTGTTATTACAGGTCACTAACAGGTAATTATGCATTATAAACTAAATTGACATTTTTATGTATCTAATTGCAATTTTAATTGGTTTGAATGACTAATTGATTTTTCAGATAAAGTTTGATGGTCTATTTGACACATTTTATGCAAAAAAATGATATTTACATTTACCCGGTATTTCAGGTCACTAACAGGTAATTACGCTTTGATGGACTAAATTGACATGTTTATGCACCTAATTGCAACATTAAAAATTTTGAGGGGCTAATTAATGTTTCAGGTAAAGTTCGAAGGCCTATTTGACACATTTTATGCTAAAAAAGGGACATTTACATTTACCTGTTATTACAGGTCACTAATAGGTAATTATGCATTGATGAACTAAATTGACATGTTTATGTACCAAATTGCAACGTTAAATAGTTTGAGAGCCTAATTGATGCCTATTTGACACATTTTATG
>NC_044924.1:28124327-28130811 GCF_003576645.1 Ipomoea triloba
TGTACCAAATTGCAACGTTAAATAGTTTGAGAGCCTAATTGATGCCTATTTGACGCATTTTATGCAAAAAAAGTGACATTTAAATTTACCTGTTATTACAGGTCACTAACAGGTAATTATGCTTTATAAACTAAATTGACATTTTTATGTATCTAATTGCAATTTTAATTGGTTTGAATGCCTAATTGATTTTTCAGATAAAGTTCGATGGTCTATTTGACACATTTTATGCAAAAAAAGTGACATTTAAATTTACCTGGTGTTACAGGTCACTAAAGGTAATTATGCTTTATAAACTAAATTGACATTTTTATGTATCTAATTGCAATTTTAATTGGTTTGAATGCCTAATTGATTTTTCAGATAAAGTTCGATGGTCTATTTGACACATTTTATGCAAAAAAAGTGACATTTAAATTTACCTGGTGTTACAGGTCACTAAAGGTAATTATGCTTTATAAACTAAATTGACATTTTTATGTATCTAATTGCAATTTTAATTGGTTTGAATGCCTAATTGATTTTTCAGATAAAGTTCGATGGTCTATTTGACACATTTTATGCAAAAAAAGTGACATTTAAATTTACCTGGTGTTACAGGTCACTAAAGGTAATTATGCTTTATAAACTAAATTGACATTTTTATGTATCTAATTGCAATTTTAATTGGTTTGAATGCCTAATTGATTTTTCAGATAAAGTTCGATGGTCTATTTGACACATTTTATGCAAAAAAAGTGACATTTAAATTTACCTGGTGTTACAGGTCACTAAAGGTAATTATGCTTTATAAACTAAATTGACATTTTTATGTATCTAATTGCAATTTTAATTGGTTTGAATGCCTAATTGATTTTTCAGATAAAGTTCGATGGTCTATTTGACACATTTTATGCAAAAAAAGTGACATTTAAATTTACCTGGTGTTACAGGTCACTAAAGGTAATTATGCTTTATAAACTAAATTGACATTTTTATGTATCTAATTGCAATTTTAATTGGTTTGAATGCCTAATTGATTTTTCAGATAAAGTTCGATGGTCTATTTGACACATTTTATGCAAAAAAAGTGACATTTAAATTTACCTGGTGTTACAGGTCACTAAAGGTAATTATGCTTTATAAACTAAATTGACATTTTTATGTATCTAATTGCAATTTTAATTGGTTTGAATGCCTAATTGATTTTTCAGATAAAGTTCGATGGTCTATTTGACACATTTTATGCAAAAAAAGTGACATTTAAATTTACCTGTTATTACAGGTCACTAACAGGTAATTATGCATTGATGAACTAAATTGGCAGGTTTATGTACCAAATTGCAATGTTAAATAGTTTGAGAGCCTAATTGATGCCTATTTGACACATTTTATGCAAAAAAAAAAAAAGTGACGTTTACATTTACCAAGTATTTCAGGTCACTAACAAGTAATTACGGTTGATGAACTAAATTGACATGTTAATGCACCTAATTGCAACATTAAAAATTTTGAGGGGCTAATTGATGTTTCAGGTAAAGTTCGATGGCTTATTTGACACATTTTATGCTAAAAAAGTGACATTTACATTTACCTGTTATTACAGGTCACTAACAGGTAATTATGCTTTGATGAACTAAATTGACATGTTAATGCACCTAATTGCAACATTCAAAATTTTGAGGGGCTATATGATGTTTCAGGTAAAGTTCGAAGGTTTATTTGACACATTTTATGCTAAAAAAGGGACATTTACATTTACCTGTTATTACAGGTCACTAACAGGTAATTATGCTTTGATGAACTAAATTGACATGTTAATGCACCTAATTGCAACATTCAAAATTTTGAGGGGCTATATGATGTTTCAGGTAAAGTTCGAAGGTTTATTTGACACATTTTATGCTAAAAAAGGGACATTTACATTTACCTGTTATTACAGGTCACTAACAGGTAATTATGCTTTGATGAACTAAATTGACATGTTAATGCACCTAATTGCAACATTCAAAATTTTGAGGGGCTATATGATGTTTCAGGTAAAGTTCGAAGGTTTATTTGACACATTTTATGCTAAAAAAGGGACATTTACATTTACCTGTTATTACAGGTCACTAACAGGTAATTATGCTTTGATGAACTAAATTGACATGTTAATGCACCTAATTGCAACATTCAAAATTTTGAGGGGCTATATGATGTTTCAGGTAAAGTTCGAAGGTTTATTTGACACATTTTATGCTAAAAAAGGGACATTTACATTTACCTGTTATTACAGGTCACTAACAGGTAATTATGCTTTGATGAACTAAATTGACATGTTAATGCACCTAATTGCAACATTCAAAATTTTGAGGGGCTATATGATGTTTCAGGTAAAGTTCGAAGGTTTATTTGACACATTTTATGCTAAAAAAGGGACATTTACATTTACCTGTTATTACAGGTCACTAACAGGTAATTATGCTTTGATGAACTAAATTGACATGTTAATGCACCTAATTGCAACATTCAAAATTTTGAGGGGCTATATGATGTTTCAGGTAAAGTTCGAAGGTTTATTTGACACATTTTATGCTAAAAAAGGGACATTTACATTTACCTGTTATTACAGGTCACTAACAGGTAATTATGCTTTGATGAACTAAATTGACATGTTAATGCACCTAATTGCAACATTCAAAATTTTGAGGGGCTATATGATGTTTCAGGTAAAGTTCGAAGGTTTATTTGACACATTTTATGCTAAAAAAGGGACATTTACATTTACCTGTTATTACAGGTCACTAACAGGTAATTATGCTTTGATGAACTAAATTGACATGTTAATGCACCTAATTGCAACATTCAAAATTTTGAGGGGCTATATGATGTTTCAGGTAAAGTTCGAAGGTTTATTTGACACATTTTATGCTAAAAAAGGGACATTTACATTTACCTGTTATTACAGGTCACTAACAGGTAATTATGCTTTGATGAACTAAATTGACATGTTAATGCACCTAATTGCAACATTCAAAATTTTGAGGGGCTATATGATGTTTCAGGTAAAGTTCGAAGGTTTATTTGACACATTTTATGCTAAAAAAGGGACATTTACATTTACCTGTTATTACAGGTCACTAACAGGTAATTATGCTTTGATGGACTAAATTGACATGTTAATGCACCTAATTGCAACATTAAAAATTTTGAGGGGCTATATGATGTTTCAGGTAAAGTTCGATGGCTTATTTGACACATTTTATGCTAAAAAAGTGACATTTACATTTACCTGTTATTACAGGTCACTAACAGGTAATTATGCATTGATGAACTAAATTGACATGTTTATGTACCAAATTGCAACGTTAAATAGTTTGAGAGCCTAATTGATGCCTATTTGACACATTTTATGCAAAAAAAGTGACATTTAAATTTACCTGGTGTTACAGGTCACTAAAGGTAATTATGCTTTATAAACTAAATTGACATTTTTATGTATCTAATTGCAATTTTAATTGGTTTGAATGCCTAATTGATTTTTCAGATAAAGTTCGATGGTCTATTTGACACATTTTATGCAAAAAAAATGATATTTACATTTACCCGGTATTTCATGTCACTAACAGGTAATTGTGCTTTGATGGACTAAATTGACATGTTTATGCACCTAATTGCAACATTAAAAATTTTGAGGGGCTAATTGATGTTTCAGGTAAAGTTCGATGGCCTATTCGACACATTTTATGCTAAAAAAGTAACATTTACATTTACCTGTTATTACAGGTCACTAACAGGTAATTATGCATTGATGAACTAAATTGACATGTTTATGTACCAAATTGCAACGTTAAATAGTTTGAGAGCCTAATTGATGCCTATTTGACACATTTTATGCAAAAAAAGTGACATTTAAATTTACCTGGTGTTACAGGTCACTAAAGGTAATTATGCTTTATAAACTAAATTGACATTTTTATGTATCTAATTGCAATTTTAATTGGTTTGAATGCCTAATTGATTTTTCAGATAAAGTTCGATGGTCTATTTGACACATTTTATGCAAAAAAAAAAAAAAGGGACATTTACATTTACCAAGTATTTTAGGTCACTAACAAGTAATTACGGTTGATGAACTAAATTGACATGTTTATGCACCTAATTGCAACATTAAAAATTTTGAGGGCCTAATTGATTTTTGAGGTAAAGTTCGATGGCCTATTTGACACATTTTATGCCAAAAAAGTGACATTTACATTTAGCTGTTATTACAGGTCACTAACAGGTAATTATGCATTATAAACTAAATTGATATTTTTATGTATCTAATTGCAATTTTAATTGGTTTGAATGCCTAATTGATTTTTGAGGTAAAGTTCGATGGCCTATTTGACACATTTTATGCCAAAAAAGTGACATTTACATTTAGCTGTTATTACAGGTCACTAACAGGTAATTATGCATTGACGAACTAAATTGACATGTTTATGTACCAAATTGCAACGTTAAATAGTTTGAGAGCCTAATTGATGCCTATTTGACACATTTTATGCAAAAAAAGTGACATTTAAATTTACCTGGTATTACAGGTCACTAACAGGTAATTATGCTTTATAAACTAAATTGACATTTTTATGTATCTAATTGCAATTTTAATTGGTTTGAATGCCTAATTGATTTTTCAGATAAAGTTCGATGGTCTATTTGACACATTTTATGCAAAAAAAAAAAAAAAAGTGACATTTACATTTACCAAGTATTTCAGGTCACTAACAAGTAATTACGGTTGATGAACTAAATTGACATGTTTATGCACCTAATTGCAACATTAAAAATTTTGAGGGGCTAATTGATGTTTCAGGTAAGTTTGATGGCCTATTTGACACATTTTATGCTAAAAAAGTAACATTACATTTACCTGTTATTACAGGTCACTAACAGGTAATTATGCATTGATGAACTAAATTGACATGTTTCTGTAACAAATTGCAACGTTAAATAGTTTGAGAGCCTAATTGATGCCTATTTGACACATTTTATGCAAAAAAAATGATATTTACATTTACCCGGTATTTCATGTCACTAACAGGTAATTGTGCTTTGATGGACTAAATTGACATGTTTATGCACCTAATTGCAACATTAAAAATTTTGAGGGGCTAATTAATGTTTCAGGTAAAGTTCGAAGGTTTATTTGACACATTTTATGCTAAAAAAGGGACATTTACATTTACCTGTTATTACAGGTCACTAACAGGTAATTATGCATTGATGAACTAAATTGACATGTTTCTGTAACAAATTGCAACGTTAAATAGTTTGAGATCCTTATTGATGCCTATTTGACACATTTTATGCAAAAAAAGTGACATTTAAATTTACCTGTTATTACAGGTCACTAACAGGTAATTATGCATTATAAACTAAATTGACATTTTTATGTATCTAATTGCAATTTTTATTGGTTTGAATGACTAATTGATTTTTCAGATAAAGTTTGATGGTCTATTTGACACATTTTATGCAAAAAAATGATATTTACATTTACCCGGTATTTCAGGTCACTAACAGGTAATTATGCTTTATAAACTAAATTGACATTTTTATGTATCTAATTGCAATTTTAATTGGTTTGAATGCTTAATTGATTTTTCAGATAAAGTTCGATGGTCTATTTGACACATTTTATGCAAAAAAATGATATTTACATTTACCCGGTATTTCAGGTCACTAACAGGTAATTACGCTTTGATGGACTAAATTGACATGTTTATGCACCTAATTGAAACATTAAAAATTTTGAGGGGCTAATTGATGTTTCAGGTAAGTTTGATGGCCTATTTGACACATTTTATGCTAAAAAAGGGACATTTACATTTACCTGTTATTACAGGTCACTAACAGGTAATTATGCTTTTATGAACTAAATTGACATGTTTATGCACCTAATTGCAACATTAAAAATTTTGAGGGGCTAATTGATGTTTCAGGTAAGTTTGATGGCCTATTTGATACATTTTATGCTAAAAAAGTAACATTTACATTTACCTGTTATTACAGGTCACTAACAGGTAATTATGCATTGATGAACTAAATTGACATGTTTCTGTANATTATGCATTGATGAACTAAATTGACATGTTTCTGTAACAAACTGCAACGTTAAATAGTTTGAGAGCCTAATTGATGCCTATTTGAAACATTTTATGCAAAAAAAGTGACATTTAAATTTACCTGGTATTACAGATCACTAACAGGTAATTATGCTTTATAAACTAAATTGACATGTTTCTGTAACAAATTGCAACGTTAAATAGTTTGAGAGCCTAATTGATGCCTATTTGACACATTTTATGCAAAAAAAGTCACATTTAAATTTACCTGGTATTACAGATCACTAACAGGTAATTATGCTTTATAAACTAAATTGATATTTTTATGTATCTAATTGCAATTTTAATTGGTTTGAATGCCTAATTGATTTTTCAGATAAAGTTCGATGGTCTATTTGACACATTTTATG
>NC_044924.1:28133735-28140871 GCF_003576645.1 Ipomoea triloba
TTACCTGTTATTACAGGTCACTAATAGATAATTATGCATTGACGAACTAAATTGACATGTTTATGTACCAAATTGCAACGTTAAATAGTTTGAGAGCCTAATTGATGCCTATTTGACACATTTTATGCAAACAAAGTGACATTTAAATTACCTGGTGTTACAGGTCACTAACAGGTAATTATGCTTTATAAACTAAATTGACATTTTTATGTATCTAATTGCAATTTTAATTGGTTTGAATGCCTAATTGATTTTTCAGATAAAGTTCGATGGTCTATTTGACACATTTTATGCAAAAAAAAAAAAAAGTGACATTTACATTTACCAAGTATTTCAGGTCACTAACAAGTAATTACGGTTGATGAACTAAATTGACATGTTTATGCACCTAATTGCAACATTAAAAATTTTGAGGGCCTAATTGATTTTTCAGGTAAAGTTCGATGGCCTATTTGACACATTTTATGCCAAAAAAGTGACATTTATATTTACCTGTTATTACAGGTCACTAACAGGTAATTATGCATTGACGAACTAAATTGACATGTTTATGTACCAAATTGCAACGTTAAATAGTTTGAGAGCTAATTGATGCCTATTTGACACATTTTATGCCAAAAAAGTGACATTTATATTTACCTGTTATTACTGGTCACTAACAGGTAATTATGCATTGACGAACTAAATTGACATGTTTATGTACCAACTTGCAACGTTAAATAGTTTGAGAGCTAATTGATGCCTATTTGACACATTTTATGCCAAAAAAGTGACATTTATATTTACCTGTTATTACTGGTCACTAACAGGTAATTATGCATTGACGAACTAAATTGACATGTTTATGTACCAACTTGCAACGTTAAATAGTTTGAGAGCTAATTGATGCCTATTTGACACATTTTATGCCAAAAAAGTGACATTTATATTTACCTGTTATTACTGGTCACTAACAGGTAATTATGCTTTATAAACTAAATTGACATTTTTATGTATCTAATTGCAATTTTAATTGGTTTGAATGCCTAATTGATTTTTCAGATAAAGTTCGATGGTCTATTTGACACATTTTACGTAAAAAAAATGATATTTACATTTACCTGCTATTTCAGGTCACTAACAGGTGATTACGCTTTGATGGACTAAATTGACATGTTTATGCACCTAATTACAACATTAAAAATTTTGAGGGGCTAATTGATGTTTCATGTAAGTTTGATGGCCTAGTTGACACATTTTATGCTAAAAAAGTAACATTTACATTTACCTGTTATTACAGGGCACTAATAGGTAATTATGCATTGATGAACTAAATTGACATGTTTATGTACCAAATTGCAACGTTAAATAGTTTGAGAGCCTAATTGATGCCTATTTGACACATTTTATGCTAAAAAAGTAACATTTACATTTACCTGTTATTACAGGTCACTAATAGGTAATTATGCATTGATGAACTAAATTGGTAGGTTTATGTACCAAATTGCAATGTTAAATAGTTTGAGAGCCTAATTGATGCCTATTTGACACATTTTATGCAAAAAAAAGTGACATTTAAATTTACCTGGTATTAAAGGTGACTAACAGGTAATTATGCTTTATAAACTAAATTGATATTTTTATGTATCTAATTGCAATTTTAATTGGTTTGAATGCCTAATTGATTTTTCAGATAAAGTTCGATGGTCTATTTGACACATTTTATGCAAAAAAAAAAAAAAAAAAGTGACATTTACATTTACCAAGTATTTCAGGTCACTAACAAGTAATTACGGTTGATGAACTAAATTGACACGTTTATGCACCTAGTTGCAACATTAAAAATTTTGAGGGCCTAATTGATTTTTCAGGTAAAGTTCGATGGCCTATTTGACACATTTTATGCTATAAAAGTGACATTTACATTACCTGTTATAACAGGTCACTAACAGGTAATTATGCATTGACGAACTAAATTGACATGTTTATGTACCAAATTGCAACGTTAAATAGTTTGAGAGCCTAATTGATGCCTATTTGACACATTTTATGCAAAAAAAGTGACATTTAAATTTACCTGGTATTACAGGTCACTAACAGGTAATTATGCTTTATAAACTAAATTGACATTTTTATGTATCTAATTGCAATTTTAATTGGTTTGAATGCCTAATTGATTTTTCAGATAAAGTTCGATGGTCTATTTGACACATTTTATATAAAAAAAAAAAAAAAAAAAGTGACATTTACATTTACCAAGTATTTCAGGTCACTAACAAGTAATTACGGTTGATGAACTAAATTGACACGTTTATGCACCTAGTTGCAACATTAAAAATTTTGAGGGCCTAATTGATTTTTCAGGTAAAGTTCGACGGCCTATTTGACACATTTTATGCTAAAAAAGTGACATTTACATTACCTGTTATTACAGGTCACTAACAGGTAATTATGCATTGACGAACTAAATTGACATGTTTATGTACCAAATTGCAACGTTAAATAGTTTGAGAGCCTAATTGATGCCTATTTGACACATTTTATGCAAAAAAAGTGACATTTAAATTTACCTGTTATTACAGGTCACTAACAGGTAATTATGCTTTATAAACTAAATTGACATTTTTATGTATCTAATTGCAATTTTAATTGGTTTGAATGCCTAATTGATTTTTCAGATAAAGTTCGATGGTCTATTTGACACATTTTATGCAAAAAAAAAAAAAAGTGACATTTACATTTACCAAGTATTTCAGGTCACTAACAAGTAATTACAGTTGATGAACTAAATTGACATGTTTATGCACCTAGTTGAAAAATTAAAAATTTTGAGGGCCTAATTGATTTTTCAGGTAAAGTTCGATGGCCTATTTGACACATTTTATGCCAAAAAAGTGACATTTACATTTACCTGTTATTACAGGTCACTAACAGGTAATTATGCATTGATGAACTAAATTGACATGTTTATGTACCAAATTGCAACGTTAAATAGTTTGAGAGCCTAATTGATGCCTATTTGACACATTTTATGAAAAAAAGTGACATTTAAGTTTACCTGGTATTACAGGTCACTAACAGGTAATTATGCTTTATAAACTAAATTGACATTTTTATGTATCTAATTGCAATTTTAATTGGTTTGAATGCCTAATTGATTTTTCAGATAAAGTTCGATGGTCTATTTGACACATTTTATATAAAAAAAATGATATTTACATTTACCTGCTATTTCAGGTCACTAACAGGTGATTACGCTTTGATGGACTAAATTGACATGTTTATGCACCTAATTGCAACATTAAAAATTTTGAGGGGCTAATTGATGTTTCATGTAAGTTTGATGGCCTAGTTGACACATTTTATGTTAAAAAAGTAACATTTACATTTACCTGTTATTACAGGTCACTAATAGGTAATTATGCATTGATGAACTAAATTGGCAGGTTTAAGTACCAAATTGCAATGTTAAATAGTTTGAGAGCCTAATTGATGCCTATTTGACACATTTTATGCAAAAAAAAGTGACATTTAAATTTACCTGGTATTAAAGGTGACTAACAGGTAATTATGCTTTATAAACTAAATTGATATTTTTATGTATCTAATTGCAATTTTAATTGGTTTGAATGCCTAATTGATTTTTCAGATAAAGTTCGATGGTCTATTTGACACATTTTATGCAAAAAAAAAAAAAAAAAAGTGACATTTACATTTACCAAGTATTTCAGGTCACTAACAAGTAATTACGGTTGATGAACTAAATTGACATGTTTATGCACCTAATTGCAACACTAAAAATTTTGAGGGCCTAATTGATTTTTCAGGTAAAGTTCGATGGCCTATTTGACACATTTTATGCCAAAAAAGTGACATTTACATTTACCTGTTATTACAGGTCACTAACAGGTAATTATGCTTTATAAACTAAATTGACATTTTTATGTATCTAATTGCAATTTTAATTGGTTTGAATGCCTAATTGATTTTTCAGATAAAGTTCGATGGTCAATTTGACACATTTTATGCAAAAAAAAAAAAAGTGACGTTTACATTTACCAAGTATTTCAGGTCACTAACAAGTAATTACGGTTGATGAACTAAATTGACATGTTTATGCACCTAATTGCAACATTAAAAATTTTGAGGGCCTAATTGATTTTTCAGGTAAAGTTCGATGGCCTATTTGACACATTTTATGCTAAAAAAGTGACATTTACATTTACCTGTTATTACAGGTCACTAACAGGTAATTATGCATTGATGAACTAAATTGACATGTTTATGTACCAAATTGCAACGTTAAATAGTTTGAGAGCCTAATTGATGCCTATTTGACACATTTTATGCAAAAAAAGTGACATTTAAATTTACCTGGTATTACAGGTCACTAACAGGTAATTATGCTTTATAAACTAAATTGACATTTTTATGTATCTAATTGCAATTTTAATTGGTTTGAATGCCTAATTGATTTTTCAGATAAAGTTCGATGGTCTATTTGACACATTTTATGTAAAAAAAATGATATTTACATTTACCTGCTATTTCAGGTCACTAACAGGTGATTACGCTTTGATGGACTAAATTGACATGTTTATGCACCTAATTGCAGCATTAAAAATTTTGAGGGGCTAATTGATGTTTCATGTAAGTTTGATGGCCTAGTTGACACATTTTATGCTAAAAAAGTAACATTTACATTTACCTGTTATTACAGGTCACTAATTGATGAACTAAATTGACATGTTTATGTACCAAATTGCAACGTTAAATAGTTTGAGAGCCTAATTGATGCCTATTTGACACATTTTATGCAAAAAAAGTGACATTTAAATTTACCTGGTATTACAGGTCACTAACAGGTAATTATGCTCTTATAAACTAAATTGACATTTTTATGTATCTAATTGCAATTTTAATTGGTTTGAATGCCTAATTGATTTTTCAGATAAAGTTCGATGGTCTATTTGACACATTTTATGCAAAAAAAAAAAAAAGTGACATTTACATTTACCAAGTATTTCAGGTCACTAACAGTAATTACGGTTTGATGAACTAAATTGACATGTTTATGCACCTAATTGCAACATTAAAAATTTTGAGGGCTAATTGATTTTCAGGTAAAGTTCGATGGCCTATTTGACACATTTTATGCTAAAAAAGTGACATTTACATTTACCTGTTATTACAGGTCACTAACAGGTAATTATGCATTGATGAACTAAATTGACATGTTTATGTACCAAATTGCAACGTTAAATAGTTTGAGAGCCTAATTGATGCCTATTTGACACATTTTATGCAAAAAAAGTGACATTTAAATTTACCTGGTATTACAGGTCACTAACAGGTAATTATGCTTTATAAACTAAATTGACATTTTTATGTATCTAATTGCAATTTTAATTGGTTTGAATGCCTAATTGATTTTTCAGATAAAGTTCGATGGTCTATTTGACACATTTTATGCAAAAAAATGATATTTACATTTACCCGGTATTTCAGGTCACTAACAGTAATTACGCTTTGATGGACTAAATTGACATGTTTATGCACCTAATTGCAACATTAAAAATTTTGAGGGGCTAATTGATGTTTCAGGTAAAGTTCGATGGCCTATTTGACACATTTTATGCTAAAAAAGTGACATTTACATTTACCTGTTATTACAGGTCACTAACAGGTAATTATGCATTGATGAACTAAATTGACATGTTTATGTACCAAATTGCAACGTTAAATAGTTTGAGAGCCTAATTGATGCCTATTTGACACATTTTATGCAAAAAAAGTGACATTTAAATTACCTGGTATTACAGGTAATAACAGGTAATTATGCTTTATAAACTAAATTGACATTTTTATGTATCTAATTGCAATTTTAATTGGTTTGAATGCCTAATTGATTTTTCAGATAAAGTTCGATGGTCTATTTGACACATTTTATGCAAAAAAAATGAATATTACATTTACCCGGTATTTCAGGTCACTAACAGGAATTACGCTTTGATGACTAAATTGACATGTTTATGCACCTAATTGCAACATTAAAAATTTTGAGGGGCTAATTGATGTTTCAGGTAAAGTTTGATGGCCTATTTGACACATTTTATGCTAAAAAAGTGACATTTACATTTACCTGTTATTACAGGTCACTAACAGGTAATTATGCATTGATGAACTAAATTGACATGTTTATGTACCAAATTGCAACGTTAAATAGTTTGAGAGCCTAATTGATGCCTATTTGACACATTTTATGCAAAAAAAGTGACATTTAAATTTACCTGTTATTACAGGTCACTAACAGGTAATTATGCTTTATAAACTAAATTGACATTTTTATGTATCTAATTGCAATTTTAATTGGTTTGAATGCCTAATTGATTTTTCAGATAAAGTTCGATGGTCTATTTGACACATTTTATGCAAAAAAAATGATATTTCATTTACCTATTTCAGGTCACTAACGTTTACGTTGATGAACTAAATTGACATGTTTATGCACCTAATTGCAACATTAAAAATTTTGAGGGCCTAATTGATTTTTCAGGTAAAGTTCGATGGCCTATTTGACACATTTTATGCTAAAAAAGTGACATTTACATTTACCTGTTATTACAGGTCACTAACAGGTAATTATGCATTGATGAACTAAATTGACATGTTTATGTACCAAATTGCAACGTTAAATAGTTTGAGAGCCTAATTGATGCCTATTTGACACATTTTATGCAAAAAAAGTGACATTTAAATTTACCTGGTATTACAGGTCACTAACAGGTAATTATGCTTTATAAACTAAATTGACATTTTTATGTATCTAATTGCAATTTTAATTGGTTTGAATGCCTAATTGATTTTTCAGATAAAGTTCGATGGTCTATTTGACACATTTTATGCAAAAAAAATGATATTTACATTTACCTGGTATTTCAGGTCACTAACAGGTAATTACGCTTTGATGGACTAAATTGACATGTTTATGCACCTAATTGCAACATTAAAAATTTTGAGGGCTAATTGATGTTTCAGTAAGTTTGATGGCCTATTGACACATTTTATGCTAAAAAAGTAACATTTACATTTACCTGTTATTACAGGTCACTAACAGGTAATTATGCATTGATGAACTAAATTGCATGTTTATGTAC
>NC_044924.1:28144166-28151387 GCF_003576645.1 Ipomoea triloba
CAAATTGCAACGTTAAATAGTTTGAGAGCCTAATTGATGCCTATTTGACACATTTTATGCAAAAAAAGTGACATTTAAATTTACCTGTTATTACAGGTCACTAATAGGTAATTATGCTTTATAAACTAAATTGACATTTTTATGTATCTAATTGCAATTTTAATTGGTTTGAATGCCTAATTGATTTTTCAGATAAAGTTCGATGGTCTATTTGACACATTTTATGCAAAAAAAAAAAAAAGTGACATTTACATTTACCAAGTATTTCAGGTCACTAACAAGTAATTACGGTTGATGCACTAAATTGACATGTTTATGCACCTAATTGCAACATTAAAAATTTTGAGGGCCTAATTGATTTTTCAGGTAAAGTTCGATGGCCTATTTGACACATTTTATGCCAAAAAAGTGACATTTACATTTACCTGTTATTACAGGTCACTAACAGGTAATTATGTATTGACGAACTAAATTGACATGTTTATGTACCAAATTGCAACGTTAAATAGTTTGAGAGCCTAATTGATGCCTATTTGACACATTTTATGCAAAAAAAGTGACATTTAAATTTACCTGGTATTACAGGTCACTAACAGGTAATTATGCTTTATAAACTAAATTGACATTTTTATGTATCTAATTGCAATTTTAATTTGTTTGATTGCCTAATTGATTTTGCAGATAAAGTTCGATGGTCTATTTGACACATTTTATGCAAAAAAAATGATATTTACATTTACCCGGTATTTCATGTCACTAACAGGTAATTGTGCTTTGATGGACTAAATTGACATGTTTATGCACCTAATTGCAACATTAAAAATTTTGAGGGGCTAATTGATGTTTCAGGTAAGTTTGATGGCCTATTTGACACATTTTATGCTAAAAAAGGGACATTTACATTTACCTGTTATTACAGGTCACTAACAGGTAATTATGCATTGATGAACTAAATTGACATGTTTATGTACCAAATTGCAACGTTAAATAGTTTGAGAGCCTAATTGATGCCTATTTGACACATTTTATGCAAAAAAAGTGACATTTAAATTTACCTGGTGTTACAGGTCACTAAAGGTAATTATGCTTTATAAACTAAATTGACATTTTTATGTATCTAATTGCAATTTTAATTGATTTGAATGCCTAATTGATTTTTCAGATAAAGTTCGATGGTCTATTTGACACATTTTATGCAAAAAAAAAAAAGTGACATTTTTTCATTTACCAAGTATTTCAGGTCACTAACAAGTAATTACAGTTGATGAACTAAATTGACATGTTTATGCACCTAGTTGCAGCATTAAAAATTTTGAGGGCCTAATTGATTTTTCAGGTAAAGTTCGATGGCCTATTTGACACATTTTATGCCAATAAAGTGACATTTACATTTACTTGTTATTACAGGTCACTAACATGTAATTATGCATTGATGAACTAAATTGACATGTTTATGTACCAAATTGCAACGTTAAATAGTTTGAGAGCCTAATTGATGCCTATTTGACACATTTTATGAAAAAAAGTGACATTTAAATTTACCTGGTATTACAGGTCACTAACAGGTAATTATGCTTTATAAACTAAATTGACATTTTTATGTATCTAATTGCAATTTTAATTCGTTTGAATGACTAATTGATTTTTCAGATAAAGTTTGATGGTCTATTTGACACATTTTATGCAAAAAAATGATATTTACATTTACCCGGTATTTCAGGTCACTAACAGGTAATTACGCTTTGATTGACTAATTGACATGTTTATGCACCTAATTGCAACATTAAAAATTTTGAGGGGCTAATTGATGTTTCAGGTAAGTTTGATGGCCTATTTGACACATTTTATGCTAAAAAAGGGACATTTACATTTACCTGTTATTACAGGTCACTAACAGGTAATTATGCATTGATGAACTAAATTGACATGTTTCTGTAACAAATTGCAACGTTAAATAGTTTGAGAGCCTAATTGATGCCTATTTGACCCATTTTATGAAAAAAAGTGACATTTAAATTTACCTGGTATTACAGGTCACTAACAGGTAGTTATGCTTTATAAACTAAATTGACATTTTTATGTATCTAATTGCAATTTTAATTGGTTTGAATGCCTAATTGATTTTTCAGATAAAGTTCGATGGTCTATTTGACACATTTTATGCAAAAAAAAATGATATATACATTTACCCGGTATTTCATTTCACTAACAGGTAATTATGCTTTGATGGACTAAATTGACATGTTTATGCACCTAATTGCAACATTAAAAATTTTGAGGGGCTAATTGATGTTTCAGGTAAGTTTGATGGCCTATTTGACACATTTTATGCTAAAAAGGGGACATTTACATTTACCTGTTATTACAGGTCACTAACAGGTAATTATGCATTGACGAACTAAATTGACATGTTTATGTACCAAATTGCAACGTTAAATAGTTTGAGAGCCTAATTGATGCCTATTTGACACATTTTATGCAAAAAAAGTGACATTTAAATTTACCTGGTATTACAGGTCACTAACAGGTAATTATGCTTTATAAACTAAATTGACATTTTTATGTATCTAATTGCAATTTTAATTGGTTTGAATGCCTAATTGATTTTTCAGATAAAGTTCGATGGTCTATTTGACACATTTTATGCAAAAAAAAATGATATATACATTTACCCGGTATTTCATTTCACTAACAGGTAATTATGCTTTGATGGACTAAATTGACATGTTTATGCACCTAATTGCAACATTAAAAATTTTGAGGGGCTAATTTATGTTTCAGGTAAGTTTGATGGCCTATTTGACACATTTTATGCTAAAAAAGTGACATTTACATTTACCTGTATTACAGGTCACTAACAGGTAATTATGCATTGATGAACTAAATTGACATGTTTGTGTACAAAATTGCAACGTTAAATAGTTTGAGAGCCTAATTGATGCCTATTTGACACATTTTATGCTAAAAGAGTGACATTTACATTTACCTGTATTACAGGTCACTAACAGGTAATTACGCTTTGATGGACTAAATTGACATGTTTCTGTAACAAATTGCAACGTTAAATAGTTTGAGAGCCTAATTGATGCCTATTTGACACATTTTATGCTAAAAGAGTGACATTTACATTTACCTGTATTACAGGTCACTAACAGGTAATTACGCTTTGATGGACTAAATTGACATGTTTCTGTAACAAATTGCAACGTTAAATAGTTTGAGAGCCTAATTGATGCCTATTTGACACATTTTATGCTAAAAGAGTGACATTTACATTTACCTGTATTACAGGTCACTAACAGGTAATTACGCTTTGATGGACTAAATTGACATGTTTCTGTAACAAATTGCAACGTTAAATAGTTTGAGAGCCTAATTGATGCCTATTTGACACATTTTATGCTAAAAGAGTGACATTTACATTTACCTGTATTACAGGTCACTAACAGGTAATTACGCTTTGATGGACTAAATTGACATGTTTCTGTAACAAATTGCAACGTTAAATAGTTTGAGAGCCTAATTGATGCCTATTTGACACATTTTATGCTAAAAGAGTGACATTTACATTTACCTGTATTACAGGTCACTAACAGGTAATTACGCTTTGATGGACTAAATTGACATGTTTCTGTAACAAATTGCAACGTTAAATAGTTTGAGAGCCTAATTGATGCCTATTTGACACATTTTATGCTAAAAGAGTGACATTTACATTTACCTGTATTACAGGTCACTAACAGGTAATTACGCTTTGATGGACTAAATTGACATGTTTCTGTAACAAATTGCAACGTTAAATAGTTTGAGAGCCTAATTGATGCCTATTTGACACATTTTATGCTAAAAGAGTGACATTTACATTTACCTGTATTACAGGTCACTAACAGGTAATTACGCTTTGATGGACTAAATTGACATGTTTCTGTAACAAATTGCAACGTTAAATAGTTTGAGAGCCTAATTGATGCCTATTTGACACATTTTATGCTAAAAGAGTGACATTTACATTTACCTGTATTACAGGTCACTAACAGGTAATTACGCTTTGATGGACTAAATTGACATGTTTCTGTAACAAATTGCAACGTTAAATAGTTTGAGAGCCTAATTGATGCCTATTTGACACATTTTATGCTAAAAGAGTGACATTTACATTTACCTGTATTACAGGTCACTAACAGGTAATTACGCTTTGATGGACTAAATTGACATGTTTCTGTAACAAATTGCAACGTTAAATAGTTTGAGAGCCTAATTGATGCCTATTTGACACATTTTATGCTAAAAGAGTGACATTTACATTTACCTGTATTACAGGTCACTAACAGGTAATTACGCTTTGATGGACTAAATTGACATGTTTCTGTAACAAATTGCAACGTTAAATAGTTTGAGAGCCTAATTGATGCCTATTTGACACATTTTATGCTAAAAGAGTGACATTTACATTTACCTGTATTACAGGTCACTAACAGGTAATTACGCTTTGATGGACTAAATTGACATGTTTCTGTAACAAATTGCAACGTTAAATAGTTTGAGAGCCTAATTGATGCCTATTTGACACATTTTATGCTAAAAGAGTGACATTTACATTTACCTGTATTACAGGTCACTAACAGGTAATTACGCTTTGATGGACTAAATTGACATGTTTCTGTAACAAATTGCAACGTTAAATAGTTTGAGAGCCTAATTGATGCCTATTTGACACATTTTATGCTAAAAGAGTGACATTTACATTTACCTGTATTACAGGTCACTAACAGGTAATTACGCTTTGATGGACTAAATTGACATGTTTCTGTAACAAATTGCAACGTTAAATAGTTTGAGAGCCTAATTGATGCCTATTTGACACATTTTATGCTAAAAGAGTGACATTTACATTTACCTGTATTACAGGTCACTAACAGGTAATTACGCTTTGATGGACTAAATTGACATGTTTCTGTAACAAATTGCAACGTTAAATAGTTTGAGAGCCTAATTGATGCCTATTTGACACATTTTATGCTAAAAGAGTGACATTTACATTTACCTGTATTACAGGTCACTAACAGGTAATTACGCTTTGATGGACTAAATTGACATGTTTCTGTAACAAATTGCAACGTTAAATAGTTTGAGAGCCTAATTGATGCCTATTTGACACATTTTATGCTAAAAGAGTGACATTTACATTTACCTGTATTACAGGTCACTAACAGGTAATTACGCTTTGATGGACTAAATTGACATGTTTCTGTAACAAATTGCAACGTTAAATAGTTTGAGAGCCTAATTGATGCCTATTTGACACATTTTATGCTAAAAGAGTGACATTTACATTTACCTGTATTACAGGTCACTAACAGGTAATTACGCTTTGATGGACTAAATTGACATGTTTCTGTAACAAATTGCAACGTTAAATAGTTTGAGAGCCTAATTGATGCCTATTTGACACATTTTATGCTAAAAGAGTGACATTTACATTTACCTGTATTACAGGTCACTAACAGGTAATTACGCTTTGATGGACTAAATTGACATGTTTCTGTAACAAATTGCAACGTTAAATAGTTTGAGAGCCTAATTGATGCCTATTTGACACATTTTATGCTAAAAGAGTGACATTTACATTTACCTGTATTACAGGTCACTAACAGGTAATTACGCTTTGATGGACTAAATTGACATGTTTCTGTAACAAATTGCAACGTTAAATAGTTTGAGAGCCTAATTGATGCCTATTTGACACATTTTATGCTAAAAGAGTGACATTTACATTTACCTGTATTACAGGTCACTAACAGGTAATTACGCTTTGATGGACTAAATTGACATGTTTCTGTAACAAATTGCAACGTTAAATAGTTTGAGAGCCTAATTGATGCCTATTTGACACATTTTATGCTAAAAGAGTGACATTTACATTTACCTGTATTACAGGTCACTAACAGGTAATTACGCTTTGATGGACTAAATTGACATGTTTCTGTAACAAATTGCAACGTTAAATAGTTTGAGAGCCTAATTGATGCCTATTTGACACATTTTATGCTAAAAGAGTGACATTTACATTTACCTGTATTACAGGTCACTAACAGGTAATTACGCTTTGATGGACTAAATTGACATGTTTCTGTAACAAATTGCAACGTTAAATAGTTTGAGAGCCTAATTGATGCCTATTTGACACATTTTATGCTAAAAGAGTGACATTTACATTTACCTGTATTACAGGTCACTAACAGGTAATTACGCTTTGATGGACTAAATTGACATGTTTCTGTAACAAATTGCAACGTTAAATAGTTTGAGAGCCTAATTGATGCCTATTTGACACATTTTATGCTAAAAGAGTGACATTTACATTTACCTGTATTACAGGTCACTAACAGGTAATTACGCTTTGATGGACTAAATTGACATGTTTCTGTAACAAATTGCAACGTTAAATAGTTTGAGAGCCTAATTGATGCCTATTTGACACATTTTATGCTAAAAGAGTGACATTTACATTTACCTGTATTACAGGTCACTAACAGGTAATTACGCTTTGATGGACTAAATTGACATGTTTCTGTAACAAATTGCAACGTTAAATAGTTTGAGAGCCTAATTGATGCCTATTTGACACATTTTATGCTAAAAGAGTGACATTTACATTTACCTGTATTACAGGTCACTAACAGGTAATTACGCTTTGATGGACTAAATTGACATGTTTCTGTAACAAATTGCAACGTTAAATAGTTTGAGAGCCTAATTGATGCCTATTTGACACATTTTATGCTAAAAGAGTGACATTTACATTTACCTGTATTACAGGTCACTAACAGGTAATTACGCTTTGATGGACTAAATTGACATGTTTCTGTAACAAATTGCAACGTTAAATAGTTTGAGAGCCTAATTGATGCCTATTTGACACATTTTATGCTAAAAGAGTGACATTTACATTTACCTGTATTACAGGTCACTAACAGGTAATTATGCTTTATAAACTAAATTGACATTTTTATGTATCTAATTGCAATTTTAATTGGTTTGAATGCCTAATTGATTTTTTAGATAAAGTTCGATGTCTATTTGACACATTTTATGCAAAAAAAAAATGATATTTACATTTACCTGCTATTTCAGGTCACTAACAGGTGATTACGCTTTGATGGACTAAATTGAAATGTTTATGCACCTAATTGCAACATTAAAAATTTTGAGGGGCTAATT
>NC_044924.1:28151572-28152333 GCF_003576645.1 Ipomoea triloba
TCACTAACAGGTAATTATGCTTTATAAACTAAATTGACATTTTTATGTATCTAATTGCAATTTTAATTGGTTTGAATGCCTAATTGATTTTTCAGATAAAGTTCGATGGTCTATTTGACACATTTTATGCAAAAAAATATGATATATACATTTACCCGGTATTTCATTTTACTAACAGGTCATTATGCTTTGATGGACTAAATTGACATGTTTATGCACCTAATTGCAACATTAAAAATTTTGAGGGGCTAATTGATGTTTCAGGTAAGTTTGATGGCCTATTTGACACATTTTATGCTAAAAAAGGGACATTTACATTTACCTGTTATTACAGGTCACTAACAGGTAATTACGCTTTGATGGACTAAATTGACATGTTTATGTACCAAATTGCAACGTTAAATAGTTTGAGAGCCTAATTGATGCCTATTTGACACATTTTATGCAAAAAAATATGATATATACATTTACCCGGTATTTCAGGTCACTAACAGGTAATTACGCTTTGATGGACTAAATTGACATGTTTATGTACCAAATTGCAACGTTAAATAGTTTGAGAGCCTAATTGATGCCTATTTGACACATTTTATGCAAAAAAAGTGACATTTAAATTTACCTGGTATTACAGATCACTAATAGGTCATTATGCTTTATAAACTAAATTGACATTTTTATGTATCTAATTGCAATTTTAATTGGTTTGAATGCCTAATTGATTTTTCAGATAAAGTTCGATGGTCTATTTGACACATTTTATG
>NC_044924.1:28152714-28186798 GCF_003576645.1 Ipomoea triloba
ATTATGCATTGACGAACTAAATTGACATGTTTATGTACCAAATTGCAACGTTAAATAGTTTGAGAGCCTAATTGATGCCTATTTGACACATTTTATGCAAAAAAAGTGACATTTAAATTTACCTGGTATTACAGATCACTAACAGGTAACTATGCTTTATAAACTAAATTGACATTTTTATGTATCTAATTGCAATTTTAATTGGTTTGAATGCCTAATTGATTTTTTAGATAAAGTTCGATGGTCTTTTGAATGCCTAATTGATTTTTTAGATAAAGTTCGATGGTCTATTTGACACATTTTATGCAAAAAAGATAAAGTTCGATGGTCTATTTGACACATTTTATGCAAAAAAAAAAAAGTTCGATGGTCTATTTGACACATTTTATGCAAAAAAAAAAATGATATATACATTTACCCGGTCTTTCATTTCACTAACAGGTAATTATGCTTTGATGGACTAAATTGACATGTTAATGCACCTAATTGCAACATTAAAAATTTTGAGGGGCTAATTGATGTTTCAGGTAAAGTTCGATGGCCTATNCGTTAAATAGTTTGAGACCCTAATTGATGCCTATTTGACACATTTTATGCAAAAAAAGTGACATTTAAATTTACCTGTTATTACAGGTCACTAACAGGTAATTATGCTTTATAAACTAAATTGACATTTTTATGTATCTAATTGCAATTTTAATTGGTTTGAATGCCTAATTGATTTTTCAGATAAAGTTCGATGGTCTATTTGACACATTTTATGTAAAAAAAAATGATATTTACATTTACCTGCTATTTCAGGTCACTAACAGGTAATTACGCTTTGATGGACTAAATTGACATGTTTATGCACCTAATTGCAACATTAAAAATTTTGAGGGGCTAATTGATGTTTCAGGTAAGTTTGATGGCCTATTTGACACATTTTATGCTAAAAAAGTGACATTTACATTTACCTGTTATTACAGGTCACTAACAGGTAATTATGCTTTATAAACTAAATTGACATTTTTATGTTTCTAATTGCAATTTGATTTTGGTTTGAATGCCTAATTGATTTTTTAGATAAAGTTCGATGTCTATTTGACACATTTTATGCAAAAAAAAAATGATATTTACATTTACCTGCTATTTCAGGTCACTAACAGGTGATTACGCTTTGATGGACTAAATTGACATGTTTATGCACATAATTGCAACATTAAAAATTTTGAGGGGCTAATTGATGTTTCATGTAAGTTTGATGGCCTAGTTGACACATTTTTTGCTAAAAAAGTAACATTTACATTTACCTGTTATTACAGGTCACTAATAGGTAATTATGCATTGACGAACTAAATTGACATGTTTATGTACCAAATTGCAACGTTAAATAGTTTGAGAGCCTAATTGATGCCTATTTGACACATTTTATGCAAAAAAAGTGACATTTAAATTTACCTGTTATTAAAGGTCACTAACAGGTAATTATGCTTTATAAACTAAATTGACATTTTTATGTATCTAATTGCAATTTTAATTGGTTTGAATGCCTAATTGATTTTTCAGATAAAGTTCGATGGTCTATTTGACACATTTTATGTAAAAAAAATGATATTTACATTTACCTGCTATTTCAGGTCACTAACAGGTGATTACGCTTTGATGGACTAAATTGACATGTTTATGCACCTAATTGCAACATTAAAAATTTTGAGGGGCTAATTGATGTTTAAGGTAAAGTTCGATGGCCTATTTGACACGTTTTATGCTAAAAAAGTGACATTTACATTTACCTGTTATTACAGGTCACTAACAGGTAATTATGCATTGATGAACTAAATTGACATGTTTATGTACCAAATTGCAACGTTAAATAGTTTGAGACCCTAATTGATGCCTATTTGACACAGTTTATGCAAAAAAAGTGACATTTAAATTTACCTGGTGTTACAGGTCACTAACAGGTAATTATGCATTGATGAACTAAATTGACATGTTTATGTACCAAATTGCAACGTTAAATAGTTTGAGACCCTAATTGATGCCTATTTGACACAGTTTATGCAAAAAAAGTGACATTTAAATTTACCTGGTATTAAAGGTCACTAACAGGTAATTATGCTTTATAAACTAAATTGATATTTTTATGTATCTAATTGCAATTTTAATTGGTCTGAATGCCTAATTGATTTTTCAGATAAAGTTCGATGGCCTATTTGACACATTTTATGCTAAAAAAGTGACATTTACATTTACCTGTTATTACAGGTCACTAACAGATAATTATGCATTGATGAACTAAATTGACATGTTTATGTACCAAATTGCAACGTTAAATAGTTTGAGAGCCTAATTGATGCCTATTTGACACATTTTATGCAAAAAAAAACTGACATTTAAATTTACCTGGTATTAAAGGTCACTAACAGGTAATTATGCTTTATAAACTAAATTGATATTTTTATGTATCTAATTGCAATTTTAATTGGTCTGAATGCCTAATTGATTTTTCAGATAAAGTTCGATGGCCTATTTGACACATTTTATGCTAAAAAAGTGACATTTACATTTACCTGTTATTACAGGTCACTAACAGATAATTATGCATTGATGAACTAAATTGACATGTTTATGTACCAAATTGCAACGTTAAATAGTTTGAGAGCCTAATTGATGCCTATTTGACACATTTTATGCAAAAAAAAACTGACATTTAAATTTACCTGGTATTAAAGGTCACTAACAGGTAATTATGCTTTATAAACTAAATTGATATTTTTATGTATCTAATTGCAATTTTAATTGGTCTGAATGCCTAATTGATTTTTCAGATAAAGTTCGATGGCCTATTTGACACATTTTATGCTAAAAAAGTGACATTTACATTTACCTGTTATTACAGGTCACTAACAGATAATTATGCATTGATGAACTAAATTGACATGTTTATGTACCAAATTGCAACGTTAAATAGTTTGAGAGCCTAATTGATGCCTATTTGACACATTTTATGCAAAAAAAAACTGACATTTAAATTTACCTGGTATTAAAGGTCACTAACAGGTAATTATGCTTTATAAACTAAATTGATATTTTTATGTATCTAATTGCAATTTTAATTGGTCTGAATGCCTAATTGATTTTTCAGATAAAGTTCGATGGCCTATTTGACACATTTTATGCTAAAAAAGTGACATTTACATTTACCTGTTATTACAGGTCACTAACAGATAATTATGCATTGATGAACTAAATTGACATGTTTATGTACCAAATTGCAACGTTAAATAGTTTGAGAGCCTAATTGATGCCTATTTGACACATTTTATGCAAAAAAAAACTGACATTTAAATTTACCTGGTATTAAAGGTCACTAACAGGTAATTATGCTTTATAAACTAAATTGATATTTTTATGTATCTAATTGCAATTTTAATTGGTCTGAATGCCTAATTGATTTTTCAGATAAAGTTCGATGGCCTATTTGACACATTTTATGCTAAAAAAGTGACATTTACATTTACCTGTTATTACAGGTCACTAACAGATAATTATGCATTGATGAACTAAATTGACATGTTTATGTACCAAATTGCAACGTTAAATAGTTTGAGAGCCTAATTGATGCCTATTTGACACATTTTATGCAAAAAAAAACTGACATTTAAATTTACCTGGTATTAAAGGTCACTAACAGGTAATTATGCTTTATAAACTAAATTGATATTTTTATGTATCTAATTGCAATTTTAATTGGTCTGAATGCCTAATTGATTTTTCAGATAAAGTTCGATGGCCTATTTGACACATTTTATGCTAAAAAAGTGACATTTACATTTACCTGTTATTACAGGTCACTAACAGGTAATTATGCTTTATAAACTAAATTGATATTTTTATGTATCTAATTGCAATTTTAATTGGTTTGAATGCCTAATTGATTTTTCAGATAAAGTTCGATGGTCTATTTGACACATTTTATGCAAAAAAAAATGATATTTACATTTACCCGGTATTTCATTTCACTAACAGGTAATTATGCTTTGATGGACTAAATTGACATGTTTATGCACCTAATTGCAACATTAAAAATTTTGAGGGGCTAATTGATGTTTCAGGTAAAGTTCGATGGCCTATTTGACACATTTTATGCTAAAAAAGTGACATTTACATTTACCTGTTATTACAGGTCACTAACAGGTAATTATGTCTTGATGAACTAAATTGGCATGTTTATGTACCAAATTGCAACTTTAAATAGTTTGAGAGCCTAATTGATGCCTATTTGACACATTTTATGCAAAAAAAATGGACATTTAAATTTACCTGGTATTACAGGTCACTAACAGGTAATTATGCCTTGATAAACTAAATTGACATGTTTATGTATCTAACTGCAACTTCAAAAACTTTGAGATCCTAATTGATGCATATTTAACACATTTTATGCAAAAAAAAAAGTGACATTTAAATTTACCTGGTATTACAGGTCACTAACAGGTAATTATGCCTTATAAACTAAATTGACATGTTTATGTACCTAATTGCAATTTTAAAAGGTTTGAGTGCCTAATTGATTTTTCAGATAAAGTTCGATGGCCTATTTGACACATTTTATGCTAAAAAAGTGACATTTACATTTACCTGTTATTACAGGTCACTAACAGATAATTATGCATTGATGAACTAAATTGACATGTTTATGTACCAAATTGCAACGTTAAATAGTTTGAGACCTTAATTGATGCCTATTTGACACATTTTATGCAATAAAAGTGACATTTAAATTTACCTGTTATTACAGGTCACTAACAGGTAATTATGTTTTATAAACTAAATTGACATTTTTATGTATCTAATTGAAATTTTAATTGGTTTGAATGCCTAATTGATTTTTCAGATAAAGTTCGATGGTCTATTTGACACATTTTATGCAAAAAAAGTGACACTTAAATTTACCTGGTATTACAGGTCACTAACAGGTAATTATGCTTTATAAACTAAATTGACATTTTTATGTATCTAATTGAAATTTTAATTGGTTTGAATGCCTAATTGATTTTTCAGATAAAGTTCGATGGTCTATTTGACACATTTTATGCAAAAAAAATGATATTTACATTTACCTGGTATTTCAGTTCACTAACTGGTGATTACGCTTTGATGGACTAAATTGACATGTTTATGCACCTAATTGCAACATTAAAAATTTTGAGGGGTAATTGATGTTTTAGGTAAAGTTCGATGGCCTATTTGACACATTTCATGCTAAAAAAGTGACATTTACATTTACCTGTTATTACAGGTCACTAACAGGTAATTATGCATTGATGAACTAAATTGACATGTTTGTGTACCAAATTTATGCATTGATGAACTAAATTGACATGTTTGTGTACCAAATTGCAACGTTAAATAGTTTGAGAGCCTAATTGATGCCTATTTGAGCAACGTTAAATAGTTTGAGAGCCTAATTGATGCCTATTTGACACATTTTATATAGTTTGAGAGCCTAATTGATGCCTATTTGACACATTTTATTCAAAAAAAGTGACATTTATATTTACCTGGTATTACAGGTCACTAACAGGTAATTATGCTTTATAAACTAAATTGACATTTTTATGTATCTAATTGCAATTTTAATTGGTTTGAATGACTAATTGATTTTTCAGATAAAGTTTGATGGTCTATTTGACACATTTTATGCAAAAAAAATGATATTTACATTTACCCGATATTTCAGGTCACTAACAGGTAATTACGCTTTGATGGACTAAATTGACATGTTTATGCACCTAATTCCGACATTAAAAATTTTGAGGGGCTAATTCATGTTTCATGAAAGTTTGATGGCCTAGTTGACACATTTTATGCTAAAAAAGTAACATTTACATTTACCTGTTATTACAGGTCACGAACAGGTAATTATGCATTGATGAACTAAATTGGCAGGTTTATGTACCAAATTGCAATGTTAAATAGTTTGAGAGCCTAATTGATGCCTATTTGACACATTTTATGCAAAAAAAAGTGACATTTAAATTTACCTTGTATTAAAGGTCACTAACAGGTAATTATGGTTTATAAACTAAATTGATATTTTTATGTATCTAATTGCAATTTTAATTGGTTTGAATGCCTAATTGATTTTTTAGATAAAGTTCGATGGTCTATTTGACACATTTTATGCAAAAAAAAAAAAAAAGGGACATTTACATGTACCAAGTATTTCAGGTCACTAACAAGTAATTCCGGTTGATGAACTAAATTGACATGTTTATGCACCTAATTGCAACATTAAAAATTTTGAGGGCCTAATTGATTTTTCAGGTAAAGTTCGATAGCCTATTTGACACATTTTATGCCAAAAAAGTGACATTTACATTTACCTGTTATTACAGGTCACTAACAGGTAATTATGCTTTATAAACTAAATTGACATTTTTATGTATCTAATTGCAATTTTAATTGGTTTGAATGCCTAATTGATTTTTTAGATAAAGTTCGATGGTCTATTTGACACATTTTATGCAAAAAAAAAAAAAAAGTGACATTTACATGTACCAAGTATTTCAGGTCACTAACAAGTAATTACGGTTGATGAACTAAATTGACATGTTTATGCACCTAATTGCAACATTAAAAATTTTGAGGGCCTAATTGATTTTTCAGGTAAAGTTCGATAGCCTATTTGACACATTTTATGCCAAAAAAGTGACATTTACATTTACCTGTTATTACAGGTCACTAACAGGTAATTATGCATTGACGAACTAAATTGACATGTTTATGTACCAAATTGCAACGTTAAATAGTTTGATAGCCTAATTGATGCCTATTTGACACATTTTATGCCAAAAAAGTGACATTTACATTTACCTGTTATTACAGGTCACTAACAGGTAATTATGCATTGACGAACTAAATTGACATGTTTATGTACCAAATTGCAACGTTAAATAGTTTGATAGCCTAATTGATGCCTATTTGACACATTTTATGCAAAAAAAGTGACATTTAAATTTACCTGGTATTACAGGTCACTAACAGGTAATTATGCTTTATAAACTAAATTGACATTTTTATGTATCTAATTGCAATTTTAATTGGTTTGAATGCCTAATTGATTTTTCAGATAAAGTTCGATGTTCTATTTGACACATTTTATGCAAAAAAATGATATTTACATTTACCCGGTATTTCATGTCACTAACAAGTAATTATGCTTTGATGGACTAAATTGACATGTTTATACACCTAATTGCAACATTAAAAATTTTGAGGGGCTAATTGATATTTCAGGTAAAGTTCGATGGCCTATTTGACACATTTTATGCTAAAAAAGTAACATTTACATTTACCTGTTATTACAGGTCACTAACAGGTAATTATGCATTGATGAACTAAATTGACATGTTTATACACCTAATTGCAACATTAAAAATTTTGAGGGGCTAATTGATATTTCAGGTAAAGTTCGATGGCCTATTTGACACATTTTATGCTAAAAAAGTAACATTTACATTTACCTGTTATTACAGGTCACTAACAGGTAATTATGCATTGATAAACTAAATTCACATGTTTATGTACCAAATTGCAACGTTAAATAGTTTGAGAGCCTAATTGATGCCTATTTGACACATTTTATGCAAAAAAAGTGACATTTAAATTTACCTGGTGATACAGGTCACTAACAGGTAATTATGCATTGATAAACTAAATTCACATGTTTATGTACCAAATTGCAACGTTAAATAGTTTGAGAGCCTAATTGATGCCTATTTGACACATTTTATGCAAAAAAAGTGACATTTAAATTTACCTGGTGATACAGGTCACTAACAGGTAATTATGCTTTATAAACTAAATTGACATTTTTATGTATCTAATTGCAATTTTAATTGATTTGAATGCCTAATTGATTTTTCAGATAAAGTTCGATGGTCTATTTGACACATTTTATGCTAAAAAAGTAACATTTACATTTACCGATTATTACAGGTCACTAACAGGTGATTATGCATTGATGAACTCAATTGACATGTGTATGTACCAAATTGTAACGTTAAATAGTTTGAGAGCCTAATTGATGCCTATTTGACACATTTTATGCTAAAAAAGTAACATTTACATTTACCGATTATTACAGGTCACTAACAGGTAATTATGCTTTGATGGACAAAATTGACATGTTTAAGCACCTAATTGCAACATTAAAAATTTTGAGGGCTAATTGATTTTTCAGGTAAAGTTCGATGGCCTATTTGACACATTTTATGCCAAAAAAGTGACATTTACATTTACCTGTTATTACAGGTCACTAACAGGTAATTATGCTTTATAAACTAAATTGACATTTTTATGTATCTAATTGCAATTTTAATTGATTTGAATGCCTAATTGATTTTTCAGATAAAGTTCGATGGTCTATTTGACACATTTTATGCAAAAAAAAATGATATTTACATTTACCCGGTATTTCAGGTCACTAACAGGTAATTACGCTTTGATGGACTAAATTGACATGTTTATGCACCTAATTGCAACATTAAAAATTTTGAGGGCTAATTGATTTTTCAGGTAAAGTTCGATGGCCTATTTGACACATTTTATGCCAAAAAAGTGACATTTACATTTACCTGTTATTACAGGTCACTAACAGGTAATTATGCATTGATGAACTAAATTGACATGTTTATGTAACAAATTGCAACATTAAATAGTTTGAGAGCCTAATTGATGCCTATTTGACACATTTTATGAAAAAAAGTGACATTTAAATTTACTTGGTATTACAGGTCACTAACAGGTAATTATGCTTTATAAACTAAATTGACATTTTTATGTATCTAATTGCAATTTTAATTGGTTTGAATGACTAATTGATTTTTCAGATAAAGTTCGATGGTCTATTTGACACATTTTATGCAAAAAAAATGATATTTACATTTACCCGGTATTTCATGTCACTAACAGGTAATTATGCTTTGATGGACTAAATTGACATGTTTATGCACCTAATTGCAACATTAAAAATTTTGAGGGGCTAATTGATGTTTCAGGTAAAGTTCGATAGCCTATTTGACACATTTTATGCTAAAAAAGTGACATTTACATTTACCTGTTATTACAGGTCACTAACAGGTAATTATGCTTTATAAACTAAATTGATATTTTTATGTATCTATTTGCAATTTTAATTGGTTTGAATGCCTCATTGATTTTTCAGATAAAGTTCGATGGTCTATTTGACACATTTTATGCTAAAAAAGTGACATTTACATTTACTTGTTATTACAGGTCACTAACAGGTAATTATGCTTTATAAACTAAATTGATATTTTTATGTATCTAATTGCAATTTTAATTGGTTTGAATGCCTAATTGATTTTTCAGATAAAGTTCGATGGTTTATTTTACACATTTTATGCAAAAAAAAAAGAAGTGACATTTACATTTACCAAGTATTTCAGGTCACTAACAAGTAATTACGGTTGATGAACTAAATTGACATGTTTATGCACCTAATTGCAACATTAAAAATTTTGAGGGCCTAATTGATTTTTCAGGTAAAGTTCGATGGCCTATTTGACACATTTTATGCCAAAAAAGTGACATTTACATTTACCTGTTATTACAGGTCACTAACAGGTAATTATGCATTGATGAACTAAATTGACATGTTTATGTACCAAATTGGAACGTTAAATAGTTTGAGAGCCTAATTGATGCCTATTTGACACATTTTATGCAAAAAAAAGTGACATTTAAATTTACCTGGTATTACAGGTCACTAACAGATAATTATGCTTTATAAACTAAATTGATATTTTTATGTATCTAATTGCAATTTTAATTGATTTGAATGCCTAATTGATTTTTCAGATAAAGTTCGATGGTCTATTTGACACATTTTATGCAAAAAAAAAAGTGACATTTACATTTACCAAGTATTTCAGGTCACTAACAAGTAATTACGGTTGATGAACTAAATTGACATGTTTATGCACCTAATTGCAACATTAAAAATTTTGAGGGCCTAATGGATTTTTCAGGTAAAGTTCGATGGCCTATTTGACACATTTTATGCCAAAAAAGTGACATTTACATTTACCTGTTATTACAGGTCACTAACGGGTAATTATATGTTGATGAACTAAATTGGCAGGTTTATGTACCAAATTGCAATGTTAAATAGTTTGAGAGCCTAATTGATGCCTATTTGACACATTTTATGAAAAAAAGTGACATTTAAATTTACCTGGTATTACAGATCACTAACAGGTAATTATGCTTTATAAACTAAATTGACATTTTTATGTATCTAATTGCAATTTTAATTGATTTGAATGCCTAATTGATTTTTCAGATACAGTTCGATGGTCTATTTGACACATTTCATGCCAAAAAAGTGACATTTCAATTTACTTGGTATTAGAGGTCACTAACAGGTAAGTATGTTTTATAAACTAAATTGATATTTTTATGTATCTAATTGCAATTTTAATTGATTTGAATGCCTAATTGATTTTTCAGATACAGTTCGATGGTCTATTTGACACATTTCATGCCAAAAAAGTGACATTTCAATTTACTTGGTATTAGAGGTCACTAACAGGTAATTATGCAAAAAAAAAAGTGACATTTACATTTACTTGTTATTACAGGTCACTAACAGGTAATTATGCTTTATAAACTAAATTGACATGTTTATGTACCAAATTGCAACGTTAAATAGTTTGAGAGCCTAATTGATGCCTATTTGACACATTTTATGCAAAAAAAGTGACATTTAAATTTACCTGGTATTACAGATCACTAACAGGTAATTATGCTTTATAAACTAAATTGACATGTTTATGTACCAAATTGCAACGTTAAATAGTTTGAGAGCCTAATTGATGCCTATTTGGCACATTTTATGCAAAAAAAGTGACATTTAAATTTACCTGGTATTAAAGGTCACTAACAGGTAATTATGCAAAAAAAAATGATATTTACATTTACCTAGTATTTCAGGTCACTAACAGGTAATTACTCTTTGATGGACTAAATTGACATCTTATGCACCTAATTGCAACATTAAAAATTTTGAGGGCGAAATTTATTTTTCAAGTAAAGTTCGATGACCTATTTGACATATTTAACGCTAAAAAATTGACATTTACATTACCTGTTATTACAGGTCACTAACAGGTAATTATGCATTGACGAACTAAATTGACATGTTTATGTACCAAATTGCAACGTTAAATAGTTTGAGAGCCTAATTGATGCCTATTTGACACATTTTATGCAAAAAAAGTGACATTTAAATTTACTTGGTATTAGAGGTCACTAACAGGTAATTATGCATTGACGAACTAAATTGACATGTTTATGTACCAAATTGCAACGTTAAATAGTTTGAGAGCCTAATTGATGCCTATTTGACACATTTTATGCAAAAAAAGTGACATTTAAATTTACTTGGTATTAGAGGTCACTAACAGGTAATTATGCTTTATAAACTAAATTGACATTTTTATGTATCTAATTGCAATTTTAATTGATTTGAATGCCTAATTGATTTTTCAGATAAAGTTCGATGGTCTATTTGACACATTTTATGCAAAAAAAGTAACATTTAAATTCCCTGGTATTAAAGGTCACTAACAGGTAATTATGCTTTATAAACTAAATTGACATGTTTATGTACCAAATTGTAACGTTAAATAGTTTGAGAGCCTAATTGATGCCTATTTGACGCATTTTATGCAAAAAAAGTGACATTTATATTTACCTGGTATTAAAGGTAACTAACAGGTAATTATGCTTTATAAACTAAATTGACATGTTTATGTACCAAATTGTAACGTTAAATAGTTTGAGAGCCTAATTGATGCCTATTTGACGCATTTTATGCAAAAAAAGTGACATTTATATTTACCTGGTATTAAAGGTAACTAACAGGTAATTATGCTTTATAAACTAAATTGACATGTTTATGTACCAAATTGTAACGTTAAATAGTTTGAGAGCCTAATTGATGCCTATTTGACGCATTTTATGCAAAAAAAGTGACATTTATATTTACCTGGTATTAAAGGTAACTAACAGGTAATTATGCTTTATAAACTAAATTGACATGTTTATGTACCAAATTGTAACGTTAAATAGTTTGAGAGCCTAATTGATGCCTATTTGACGCATTTTATGCAAAAAAAGTGACATTTATATTTACCTGGTATTAAAGGTAACTAACAGGTAATTATGCTTTATAAACTAAATTGACATGTTTATGTACCAAATTGTAACGTTAAATAGTTTGAGAGCCTAATTGATGCCTATTTGACGCATTTTATGCAAAAAAAGTGACATTTATATTTACCTGGTATTAAAGGTAACTAACAGGTAATTATGCTTTATAAACTAAATTGACATGTTTATGTACCAAATTGTAACGTTAAATAGTTTGAGAGCCTAATTGATGCCTATTTGACGCATTTTATGCAAAAAAAGTGACATTTATATTTACCTGGTATTAAAGGTAACTAACAGGTAATTATGCTTTATAAACTAAATTGACATGTTTATGTACCAAATTGTAACGTTAAATAGTTTGAGAGCCTAATTGATGCCTATTTGACGCATTTTATGCAAAAAAAGTGACATTTATATTTACCTGGTATTAAAGGTAACTAACAGGTAATTATGCTTTATAAACTAAATTGACATGTTTATGTACCAAATTGTAACGTTAAATAGTTTGAGAGCCTAATTGATGCCTATTTGACGCATTTTATGCAAAAAAAGTGACATTTATATTTACCTGGTATTAAAGGTAACTAACAGGTAATTATGCTTTATAAACTAAATTGACATGTTTATGTACCAAATTGTAACGTTAAATAGTTTGAGAGCCTAATTGATGCCTATTTGACGCATTTTATGCAAAAAAAGTGACATTTATATTTACCTGGTATTAAAGGTAACTAACAGGTAATTATGCTTTATAAACTAAATTGACATGTTTATGTACCAAATTGTAACGTTAAATAGTTTGAGAGCCTAATTGATGCCTATTTGACGCATTTTATGCAAAAAAAGTGACATTTATATTTACCTGGTATTAAAGGTAACTAACAGGTAATTATGCTTTATAAACTAAATTGACATGTTTATGTACCAAATTGTAACGTTAAATAGTTTGAGAGCCTAATTGATGCCTATTTGACGCATTTTATGCAAAAAAAGTGACATTTATATTTACCTGGTATTAAAGGTAACTAACAGGTAATTATGCTTTATAAACTAAATTGACATGTTTATGTACCAAATTGTAACGTTAAATAGTTTGAGAGCCTAATTGATGCCTATTTGACGCATTTTATGCAAAAAAAGTGACATTTATATTTACCTGGTATTAAAGGTAACTAACAGGTAATTATGCTTTATAAACTAAATTGACATGTTTATGTACCAAATTGTAACGTTAAATAGTTTGAGAGCCTAATTGATGCCTATTTGACGCATTTTATGCAAAAAAAGTGACATTTATATTTACCTGGTATTAAAGGTAACTAACAGGTAATTATGCTTTATAAACTAAATTGACATGTTTATGTACCAAATTGCAACGTTAAATAGTTTGAGAGCCTAATTGATGCCTATTTGACACATTTTATGCAAAAAAAGTGACATTTATATTTACATGGTATTACAGGTTACTAACATGTAATTATGCTTTATAAACTAAATTGACATTTTTATGTATTTAATTGCAATTTTAATTGGTTTGAATGCCTAATTGATTTTTCAGATAAAGTTCGATGGTCTATTTGACACATTTTATGCAAAAAAAATGATATTTACATTTACCTGGTATTTCAAGTCACTAACAGGTAATTATGCATTGATGAACTAAATTGACATGTTTATCTACCAAATTGCAACGTTAAATAGTCTAAGAGCCTAATTGATGCCTATTTGACACATTATATGCAAAAAAAGTGACATTTATATTTACATGGTATTACAGGTTACTAACATGTAATTATGCTTTATAAACTAAATTCACATTTTTATGTATTTAATTGCAATTTTAATTGGTTTGAATGCCTAATGGATTTTTCAGATAAAGTTCGATGGTCTATTTGACACATTTTATGCAAAAAAAATGATATTTACATTTACCTGGTATTTCAAGTCACTAACAGGTAATTATGCATTGATGAACTAAATTGACATGTTTATCTACCAAATTGCAACGTTAAATAGTCTAAGAGCCTAATTGATGCCTATTTGACACATTATATGCAAAAAAAGTGACATTTATATTTACATGGTATTACAGGTTACTAACATGTAATTATGCTTTATAAACTAAATTCACATTTTTATGTATTTAATTGCAATTTTAATTGGTTTGAATGCCTAATGGATTTTTCAGATAAAGTTCGATGGTCTATTTGACACATTTTATGCAAAAAAAATGATATTTACATTTACCTGGTATTTCAAGTCACTAACAGGTAATTATGCATTGATGAACTAAATTGACATGTTTATCTACCAAATTGCAACGTTAAATAGTCTAAGAGCCTAATTGATGCCTATTTGACACATTATATGCAAAAAAAGTGACATTTATATTTACATGGTATTACAGGTTACTAACATGTAATTATGCTTTATAAACTAAATTCACATTTTTATGTATTTAATTGCAATTTTAATTGGTTTGAATGCCTAATGGATTTTTCAGATAAAGTTCGATGGTCTATTTGACACATTTTATGCAAAAAAAATGATATTTACATTTACCTGGTATTTCAAGTCACTAACAGGTAATTATGCATTGATGAACTAAATTGACATGTTTATCTACCAAATTGCAACGTTAAATAGTCTAAGAGCCTAATTGATGCCTATTTGACACATTATATGCAAAAAAAGTGACATTTAAATTTACCTGTTATTACAGGTCACTACTAGGTAACTATGCTTTATAAACAAAATTTTAAAATGGCTGACTGCCTAATTGATTTTTCAGATAAATTTCGGTGGTCTATTTGACACATTTTATGCAAAAAAAAATGATATTTACATTTACCCGGTATTTCATGTCACTAACAGGTAATTATGCTTTGATGGACAAAATTGACATGTTTAAGCACCTAATTGCAACATTAAAAATTTTGAGGGCTAATTGATGTTTCAGGTAAAGTTCGATGGCCTATTTGACACATTTTATGCTAAAAAAGTGACATTTACATTTACTTGTTATTACAGGTCACTAACAGGTAATTATGCTTTATAAACTAAATTGACATGTTTATGTACCAAATTGCAACGTTAAATAGTTTGAGAGCCTAATTGATGCCTATTTGACACATTTTATGCAAAAAAAGTGACATTTAAATTTACCTGGTATTAAAGGTCACTAACAGATAATTATGCAAAAAAAAATGACATTTACATTTACCTGGTATTTCAGGTCACTAACAGGTAATTACTCTTTGATGGACTAAATTGACATCTTATGCACCTAATTGCAACATTAAAAATTTTGAGGGCGAAATTTATTTTTCAAGTAAAGTTCGATGACCTATTTGACATATTTAACGCTAAAAAATTGACATTTACATTTACCTGTTATTACAGGTCACTAACAAGTAATTATGTCTTGATGAACTAAATTGACATGTTTATGTACTAAATTGCAACTTTAAATAGTTTGAGAGCCTAGTTGATGCCTATTTGACACATTATATGCAAAAAAGTGACATTTAAATTAACTGTTATTACAGGTCACTACTAGGTAATTATGCTTTATAAACCAAATTTTAAAATGGGTCAGTGCCTAATTGATTTTTCAGATAAATTTCGGTGGTCTATTTGACACATTTTATGCAAAAAAAAAAAGTGACATTTACATTTACCAAGTATTTCAGGTCACTAACAAGTAATTACGGTTGATGAACTAAATTGACATGTTTCTGCATCTAGTTGCAACATTAAAAATTTTGAGGGGCTAATTGATGTTTCAGGTAAAGTTCGAAGACCTATTTGACACATTTTATGCTAAAAAAGTGACATTTACATTTACCTGTTATTACAGGTCACTACTAGGTAATTATGCTTTATAAACCAAATTTTAAAATGGGTCAGTGCCTAATTGATTTTTCAGGTAAAGTTCGAAGACCTATTTGACACATTTTATGCTAAAAAAGTGACATTTACATTTACCTGTTATTACAGGTCACTAACAGGTAATTATGCATTCATGAACTAAATTGGCATGTTTACGTACCTAATTGCAACATTAAAAATTTTGAGAGCCTAATTGATTTTTCAGGTAAAGTTCGATGGCCTATTTGACACATTTTATGCTAAAAAAGTGACATTTACATTTACCTTTTATTACAGGTCTCTGACAGGTAATTATGCATTCATGAACTAAATTGGCATGTTTATGTACCAAATTGCAACGTTAAATAGTCTAAGAGCCTAATTGATGCCTATTTGACACATTTTATGCAAAAAAAAAAAAAAGAAGTGACATTTACATTTACCAAGTATTTCAGGTCACTAACAAGTAATTACGGTTGATGAACTAAATTGACATGTTTCTGCATCTAGTTGCAACATTAAAAATTTTGAGAGCCTAATTGATTTTTCAGGTAAAGTTCGATGGCCTATTTGACACATTTTATGCTAAAAAAGTGACATTTACATTTACCTGTTATTACAGGTCACTAACAGGTAATTATGCATTGACGAACTAAATTGACATGTTTATGTACCAAATTGCAACGTTAAATAGTCTAAGAGCCTAATTGATGCCTATTTGACACATTTTATGCAAAAAAAGTAACATTTAAATTACCTGGTATTAAAGGTCACTAACAGGTAATTATGCTTTATAAACTAAACTGACATATTTATGTATCTAATTGCAATTTTAATTGGTTTGAATGCCTAATTGATTTTTCAGATAAAGTTCGATGGTCTATTTGACGCATTTAACGCTAAAAAATTGACATTTACATTTACCTGTTATTACAGGTCACTACCAGGTAACTATGCTTTATAAACGAAATTTTAAAATGGCTGGGTGCCTAATTGATTTTTCAGATAAAGTTCGATGGTCTATTTGACGCATTTAACGCTAAAAAATTGACATTTACATTTACCTGTTATTACAGGTCACTACCAGGTAACTATGCTTTATAAACGAAATTTTAAAATGGCTGGGTGCCTAATTGATTTTTCAGATAAAGTTCGATGGTCTATTTGACGCATTTAACGCTAAAAAATTGACATTTACATTTACCTGTTATTACAGGTCACTACCAGGTAACTATGCTTTATAAACGAAATTTTAAAATGGCTGGGTGCCTAATTGATTTTTCAGATAAAGTTCGATGGTCTATTTGACGCATTTAACGCTAAAAAATTGACATTTACATTTACCTGTTATTACAGGTCACTACCAGGTAACTATGCTTTATAAACGAAATTTTAAAATGGCTGGGTGCCTAATTGATTTTTCAGATAAAGTTCGATGGTCTATTTGACGCATTTAACGCTAAAAAATTGACATTTACATTTACCTGTTATTACAGGTCACTACCAGGTAACTATGCTTTATAAACGAAATTTTAAAATGGCTGGGTGCCTAATTGATTTTTCAGATAAAGTTCGATGGTCTATTTGACGCATTTAACGCTAAAAAATTGACATTTACATTTACCTGTTATTACAGGTCACTACCAGGTAACTATGCTTTATAAACGAAATTTTAAAATGGCTGGGTGCCTAATTGATTTTTCAGATAAAGTTCGATGGTCTATTTGACGCATTTAACGCTAAAAAATTGACATTTACATTTACCTGTTATTACAGGTCACTACCAGGTAACTATGCTTTATAAACGAAATTTTAAAATGGCTGGGTGCCTAATTGATTTTTCAGATAAAGTTCGATGGTCTATTTGACGCATTTAACGCTAAAAAATTGACATTTACATTTACCTGTTATTACAGGTCACTACCAGGTAACTATGCTTTATAAACGAAATTTTAAAATGGCTGGGTGCCTAATTGATTTTTCAGATAAAGTTCGATGGTCTATTTGACGCATTTAACGCTAAAAAATTGACATTTACATTTACCTGTTATTACAGGTCACTACCAGGTAACTATGCTTTATAAACGAAATTTTAAAATGGCTGGGTGCCTAATTGATTTTTCAGATAAAGTTCGATGGTCTATTTGACGCATTTAACGCTAAAAAATTGACATTTACATTTACCTGTTATTACAGGTCACTACCAGGTAACTATGCTTTATAAACGAAATTTTAAAATGGCTGGGTGCCTAATTGATTTTTCAGATAAAGTTCGATGGTCTATTTGACACATTTTATGCAAAAAAAAAAAGTGACATTTACATTTACCAAGTATTTCAGGTCACTAATAAGTAATTACGGTTTATTAACTAAATTGACATCTTTGATGGCCTATTTGACACATTTTATGCTAAAAAAGTGACATTTACATTACCTCTTATTACAGGGGCACTAACAAGTAATTATTCCTTGATGAACTAAATTGACAGGTTTATGTACCAAATTGCAACTTTAAATAGTTTGAGAGCTAATTGATGCCTATTTGATACATTTTATGCACAAAAGAGTGACATTTATATTTACCTGGTATTTCAGGTCGCTAACAGGTAATTATGCTTTATAAACTAAATTGACATGTTTCTGCACCTAATTGCAACATTAACAATTTTGAGGGCTAATTGATGTTTCAGGTAAAGTTCGAAGGCCTATTTGACACATTTTATGCTAAAAAAGTGACATTTACATTTACCTCTTATTACAGGGGCACTAACAAGTAATTATTCCTTGATGAACTAAATTGACAGGTTTATGTACCAAATTGCAACTTTAAATAGTTTGAGAGCCTAATCGATTTTTCAGATAAAGTTCGATGGTCTATTTGACACATTTTATGCAAAAAAGAGTGACATTTACATTTACCTGGTATTTCAGGTCACTAACAGGTAATTATGCCTTGATGGACTAAATTGACATGTTTATGCACCTAATTGCAACATTAAAAATTTTGAGGGCTAATTGATGTTTCAGGTAAAGTTCGAAGGCCTATTTGACACATTTTATGCTTAAAAAGTAACATTTACATTTACCTATTATTACAGGTCACTAACAGGTAATTATGCATTGATGAACTAAATTGACATTTTTATGTACCAAATTGCAACGTTAAATAGTTTGAGAGCCTAATTGATGCCTATTTGACACATTTTATGCTTAAAAAGTAACATTTACATTTACCTATTATTACAGGTCACTAACAGGTAATTATGCATTGATGAACTAAATTGACATTTTTATGTACCAAATTGCAACGTTAAATAGTTTGAGAGCCTAGTTGATGCCTATTTGACACATTTTATGCAAAAAAAGTGACATTTAAATTTACCTGGTATTAAAGGTCACTAACAGATAATTATGCAAAAAAAAATGACATTTACATTTACCTGGCATTTCAGGTCACTAACAGGTAATTACACTTTGATGGACTAAATTGAGATTTTATGCACCTAATTGCAACATTAAAAATTTTGAAGGCGTAATTTATTTTTCAAGTAAAGTTCGATGACCTATTTGACATATTTAACGCTAAAAAATTGACATTTACATTTACCTGTTATTACAGGTCATTAACAAGTAATTATGGCGTGTTGAACTAAATTGGCATGTTTATGTACTAAATTGCAACTTTAAATAGTTTGAGAGCCTAGTTGATGCCTATTTGACACATTATATGCAAAAAAGTGACATTTAAATTTACCTGGTATTACAGGTCACTAACAGGTACTTATGCCTCCATGAAGTAAATTGGCATGTTTATGTACTAAATTGCAACTTTAAATAGTTTGAGAGCCTAGTTGATGCCTATTTGACACATTATATGCAAAAAAGTGACATTTAAATTTACCTGGTATTACAGGTCACTAACAGGTACTTATGCCTCCATGAAGTAAATTGGCATGTTTATGTACTAAATTGCAACTTTAAATAGTTTGAGAGCCTAGTTGATGCCTATTTGACACATTATATGCAAAAAAGTGACATTTAAATTTACCTGGTATTACAGGTCACTAACAGGTACTTATGCCTCCATGAAGTAAATTGGCATGTTTATGTACTAAATTGCAACTTTAAATAGTTTGAGAGCCTAGTTGATGCCTATTTGACACATTATATGCAAAAAAGTGACATTTAAATTTACCTGGTATTACAGGTCACTAACAGGTACTTATGCCTCCATGAAGTAAATTGGCATGTTTATGTACTAAATTGCAACTTTAAATAGTTTGAGAGCCTAGTTGATGCCTACTTGACACATTATATGCAAAAAAAGTGACATTTAAATTTACCTGTTATTACAGGTCACTACTAGGTAACTATGCTTTATAAACAAAATTTTAAAATGGCTGAGTGCCTAATTGATTTTTCAGATAAATTTCGGTGGTCTATTTGACACATTTTATGCAAAAAAAAAAAAAGTGACATTTACATTTATCAAGTATTTCAGATCACTAATAAGTAATTACGGTTGATGGACTAAATTGACATGTTTATGCACCTAATTGCAACATTAAAAATTTTGAGGGGCTAATTGATGTTTTAGGTAAAGTTCGATGGCCTATTTGACACATTTTATGCTAAAAAAGTGACATTTACATTTACCTGTTATAACAGGTAACTAACAGGTAATTATGCATTGATGAACTAAATTGACTTGTTTATGTACCAAATTGCAACGTTAAATAGTTTGAGAGCCTAATTGATGCCTATTTGACACATTTTATGCAAAAAAAGTGACATTTAAATTTACCTGGTATTACAGGTCACTAACAGGTAATTATGCTTTATAAACTAAATTGACATTGTTATGTATCTAATTGCGATTTTAATTGGTTTGAATGCCTAATTGATTTTTCAGATAAAGTTCGATGGTCTATTTGACACATTTTATGCAAAAAAAAATGATATATACATTGTCCCTGTATTTCATTTCACTAACAGGTAATTACGCTTTGATGAACTTAATTGACATGTTTATGCACCTAGTTGCAACATTAAAAATTTTGAGGGCTAATTGATGTTTCAGGTAAAGTTCGATGGCCTATTTGACACATTTTATACAAAAAAAGTGACATTTACATTTACCTAGTATTATAGGTCACTAACAGGTAATTACGCTTTGATGAACTTAATTGACATGTTTATGCACCTAGTTGCAACATTAAAAATTTTGAGGGCTAATTGATGTTTCAGGTAAAGTTCGATGGCCTATTTGACACATTTTATACAAAAAAAGTGACATTTACATTTACTTGTTATTACAGGTCACTAACAGGTAATTATGCTTTATAAACTAAATTGACATGTTTATGTATCAAATTGCAACGTTAAATAGTTTGAGAGCCTAATTGATGCCTATTTGACACATTTTATGCAAAAAAAGTGACATTTAAATTTACCTGGTATTAAAGGTCACTAACAGGTAATTATGCAAAAAAAAATGATATTTACATTTACCTAGTATTTCAGGTCACTAACAGGTAATTACTCTTTGATGGACTAAATTGACATCTTATGCACCTAATTGCAACATTAAAAATTTTGAGGGCGAAATTTATTTTTCAAGTAAAGTTCGATGACCTATTTGACATATTTAACGCTAAAAAAATGACATTTACATTTACCTGTTATTACAGGTCACTAACAAGTAATTATGTCGTGATGAACTAAATTGACATGTTTATGTACTAAATTGCAACTTTAAATAGTTTGAGAGCCTAGTTGATGCCTATTTGACACATTATATGCAAAAAAGTGACATTTAAATTAACTGTTATTACAGGTCACTACTAGGTAATTATGCTTTATAAACCAAATTTTAAAATGGGTGAGTGCCTAATTGATTTTTCAGATAAATTTCGGTGGTCTATTTGACACATTTTATGCAAAAAAAAAAAGTGACATTTACATTTACCAAGTATTTCAGGTCACTAATAAGTAATTACGGTTGATGGACTAAATTGACATGTTTCTGCATCTAGTTGCAACATTAAAAATTTTGAGAGCCTAATTGATTTTTCAGGTAAAGTTCGATGGCCTATTTGACACATTTTATGCTAAAAAAGTGACATTTACAATTACCTTTTATTACAGGTCTCTGACAGGTAATTATGCATTCATGAACTAAATTGGCATGTTTATGTACCAAATTGCAACGTTAAATAGTCTAAGAGCCTAATTGATGCCTATTTGACACATTTTATGCAAAAAAAGTAACATTTAAATTACCTGGTATTAAAGGTCACTAATAGGTAATTATGTTTTATAAACTAAATTGACATATTTATGTATCTAATTGCAATTTTAATTGGTTTGAATGCCTAATTGATTTTTCAGATAAAGTTCGATGGTCTATTTGACACATTTTATGCAAAAAAAAAAAAGAAGTGACATTTACATTTACCAAGTATTTCAGGTCACTAACAAGTAATTACGGTTGATGAACTAAATTGACATGTTTATGTACTAAATTGCAACTTTAAATAGTTTGAGAGCCTAGTTGATGCCTATTTGACACATTATATGCAAAAAAGTGACATTTAAATTAACTGTTATTACAGGTCACTACTAGGTAATTATGCTTTATAAACCAAATTTTAAAATGGGTGAGTGCCTAATTGATTTTTCAGATAAATTTCGGTGGTCTATTTGACACATTTTATGCAAAAAAAGTGACATTTAAATTTACCTGGTATTACAGGTCACTAACAGGTATATATGCTTTATAAACTAAATTGATATTTTTATGTATCTAATTGCAATTTTAATTGGTTTGAATGCCTAATTGATTTTTCAGATAATGTTCGATGGTCTATTTGACACATTTTATGCAAAAAAAATGATATTTACATTTACCCGGTATTTCATGTCACTAACAGGTAATTGTGCTTTGATGGACTAAATTGACATGTTTATGCACCTAATTGCAACATTAAAAATTTTGAGGGGCTAATTGATGTTTCAGGTAAAGTTCGAAGGCCTATTTGACACATTTTATGCTAAAAAAATAACATTTACATTTACCTATTATTACAGGTTACTAACAGGTAATTATGCATTGATGAACTAAATTGACATGTTTATGCACCTAATTGCAACATTAAAAATTTTGAGGGGCTAATTGATGTTTCAGGTAAAGTTCGAAGGCCTATTTGACACATTTTATGCTAAAAAAATAACATTTACATTTACCTATTATTACAGGTTACTAACAGGTAATTATGCATTGACGAACTAAATTGACATGTTTATGTACCAAATTGCAACGTTAAATAGTTTGAGAGCCTAATTGATGCCTATTTGACACATTTTATGCAAAAAAAGTGACATTTAAATTTACCTGGTATTACAGGTCACTAACAGGTATATGTGCTTTATAAACTAAATTGACATTTTTATGTATCTAATTGCAATTTTAATTGGTTTGAATGCCTAATTGATTTTTCAGATAAAGTTCGATGGTCTATTTGACACATTTTATGCAAAAAAAAATGATATATACATTTACCCGGTATTTCATTTCACTAACAGGTAATTATGCTTTGATGGACAAAATTGACATATTTATGCACCTAATTGCAACATTAAAAATTTTGAGGGGCTAATTGATGTTTCAGGTAAAGTTCGATGACCTATTTGACACATTTAATGCTAAAAAAGTGACATTTACATTTACCTGTTATTACAGGTTACTAACAGGTAATTATGCATTGATGAACTAAATTGACATGTTTATGTACCAAATTGTAACGTTAAATAGTTTGAGAGCCTAATTGATGCCTATTTGACACATTTTATGCAAAAAAAGTGACATTTACATTTACCTGTTATTACAGGTTACTAACAGGTAATTATGCATTGATGAACTAAATTGACATGTTTATGTACCAAATTGTAACGTTAAATAGTTTGAGAGCCTAATTGATGCCTATTTGACACATTTTATGCAAAAAAAGTGACACTTAAATTTACATGGTATTACAGGTCACTAACAGGTAATTATGCTTTATAAACTAAATTGACATTTTTATGTATCTAATTGCAATTTTAATTGGTTTGAATGCCTAATTGATTTTTCAGATAAAGTTCGATGGTCTATTTGACGCATTTAACGCTAAAAAATTGACATTTACATTTACCTGTTATTACAGGTCACTAACAGGTAATTATGCCTTATAAACTAAATTGACATGTTTATGTACCAAATTGTAACGTTAAATAGTTTGAGAGCCTAGTTGATGCCTATTTGACACATTATATGCAAAAAAAGTGACATTTAAATTTACCTGTTATTACAGGTCACTACCAGGTAACTATGCTTTATAAACGAAATTTTAAAATGGCTGGGTGCCTAATTGATTTTTCAGATAAATTTCGGTGGTCTATTTGACACATTTTATGCAAAAAAAAAAAAAGTGACATTTACATTTACCAAGTATTTCAGGTCACTAATAAGTAATTACGGTTTATTAACTAAATTGACATGTTTGATGGCCTATTTGACACATTTTATGCTAAAAAAGTGACATTTACATTTACCTCTTATTACAGGGGCACTAACAAGTAATTATTCCTTGATGAACTAAATTGACAGGTTTATGTACCAAATTGCAACTTTAAATAGTTTGAGAGCCTAATTGAGGCCTATTTGACACATTATATGCAAAAAAAGTGATATTTAAATTTACCTGGTATTACAGGTCACTAACAGGTAATTATGCCTTGACGAACTAAATTGGCATGCTTACGTACCAAATTGAAAATTTAAATAGTTTGAGAGCCTAATTGATGCCTATTTGATACATTTTATGCAAAAAAAAAGTGACATTTAAATTTAACTGATATTACAGGTCAGTAACAGATAATTATGCCTTATAAACTAAATTGACATTCTTACGTTTCTAATTGCAATTTTAAAAGTTTTGAATGCCTAATTGATTTTTTAGATAAATCTCGATGGTCTATTTGACACATTTTATGCAAAAAAGAGTGACATTTACATTTACCTGGTATTTCAGGTCACTAACAGGTAATTACGCCTTGATGGACTAAGTTGACATGTTTATGCACCTAATTGCAACATTAAAAATTTTGAGGGGCTAATTGATTTTTCAGGTAAAGTTTGATGTCCTATTTGACACGTTTTATGCTAAAAAAGTGACATTTACATTTACCTGTTATTACAGGTCACTAATAGGTAATTATGCATTGATGAACTAAATAGGCGTGTTTACATACCAAATTGCAAAGTTAAATAGTTTGAGAGCCTAATTGATGCCTATTTGACACATTTGATGCAAAAAAAGTGACGTTTAAATTTACCTGGTATTACAGGTCACTAACAGGTAATTATGCTTTAAACTAAATTCACATTTTTATGTATCTAATTGCAATTTTAATTGGTTTGAATGCCTAATTTATTTTTCAGATAAAGTTCGATGGTCTATTACAGGGTCACTAACAGATAATTATGCATTGATGAACTAAATTGGCATGTTTATGTACCAAATTGCAACGTTAAATAGTTTGAGAGCCTAATTGATGCCTATTTGACACATTTTATGCAAAAAAAGTGATATTTAAATTTACCTGGTATTACAGGTCACTAACAGGTAATTATGCCTTGATGAACTAAATTGGCATGTTTATGTACCAAATTGCAACTTTAAATAGTTTGAGAGCCTAATTGATGCCTATTTGACACATTTTATGCAAAAAAAGTGATATTTAAATTTACCTGGTATTACAGGTCACTAACATGTAATTATGCTTTATAAATTAAATTGACATTTTTATGTATCTAATTGCAATTTTAATTGGTTTGAATGCCTAATTGATTTTTCAGATAGATCTCGATGGTCTATTTGACACATTTTATGCAAAAAAAAAAGTGACATTTACATTACCAAGTATTTCAGGTCACTAACAAGTAATTACGGTTGATGAACTAAATTGACATGTTTCTGCATCTAGTTGCAACATTAAAAATTTTGAGGGCCTAATTGATTTTTCAGGTAAAGTTCGATGGCCTCTTTGACACATTTTATGCTAAAAAAGTGACATTTACATTACCAAGTATTTCAGGTCACTAACAAGTAATTACGGTTGATGAACTAAATTGACATGTTTATGCACCTAGTTGCAACATTAAAAATTTTGAGGGCCTAATTGATTTTTAAGCTAAAGTTCGATGGCCTCTTTGACACATTTTATGCTAAAAAAGTGACATTTACATTTACCTGTTATTACAGGTCACTAACAGAGAATTATGCATTGATGAACTAAATTGGCAGATTTATGTACCAAATTGCAACTTTAAATAGTTTGAGAGCCTAATTGATTTTTCAGGTAAAGTTTGATGGCCTATTTGACACATTTTATGCTAAAAAAGTGACATTTACATTTACCTGTTATTACAGGTCACTAACAGGTAATTATGCATTGATGAACAAAATTTGCATGTTTATGTACCAAATTGCAACGTTAAATAGTTTGAGAGCCTAATTGATGCCTATTTGACACATTTTATGAAAAAAATGACAGTTAAATTTACCTGGTATTACAGGTCACTAACAGGTAATTATGCTTTATAAACTAAATAGACATTTTTATGTATCTAATTGCAATTTTAATTGGTTTGAATGCCTAATTGATTTTTCAGATAAATCACGATGGTCTATTTGACACATTTTATGCAAAAAAGAGTGACATTTACATTTACCTGGTATTTCAGGTCACTAACAGCTAATTACACCTTGATCGACTAAATTGATATGTTTATGCACCTAATTGCAACATTAAAAATTTTGAGGGGCTAATTGATTTTTCGGGTAAAGTTTGATGGCCTATTTGACACATTTTATCCTAAAAAAGTGACATTTACATTTACTTGTTACTACAGGTCACTAACAGGTAATTATCCATTGATGAACTAAATTGGCAGGTTTGTGTACCAAATTGCAACTTTAAATAGTTTGAGAGCCTAGTTGATGCCTATTTGACACATTATATGCAAAAAAAAGTGACATTTAAATTTACCTGGTATTACAGGCCACTACCAGGTAACTATGCCTTATGAACTAAATTGACATGTTTATGTACCAAATTGCAATTTTCAAATGGCTGAGTGCCTAATTGATTTTTCAGATAAAGTTCGTTTGTCTATTTGACACATTTTATGCAAAAAAAAAAGTGACATTTACATTACCAAGTATTTCAGGTCACTAACAAGTAATTACGGTTGATGAACTAAATTGACATTTTTATGCACCTAGTTGCATCATTAAAAATTTTGAGGGCCTAATTGATTTTTAAGCTAAAGTTCGATGGCCTCTTTGACACATTTTATGCTAAAAAAGTGACATTTATATTTACCTGTTATTACAGGTCACTAACAGGTAATTATGCATTGATGAACTAAATTTGCATGTTTATGTACCAAATTGCAACTTTAAATAGTTTGAGAGTCTTATTGATTTTTCAGGTACAGTTTGATGGCCTATTAGACACATTTTGCTAAAAAAGTGACATATACATTTACTTTGTATTTCAGGTCACTAATAGGTAATTACGCCTTGATAACTAAATTGACATGTTTATGCACCTAATTGAAACATTAAAAATTTTTAGGGCCTAATAGATTTTTCAGGTAAAGTTCGATGGCCTATTTGACACATTTTATGCTAAAAAGTGGCATTTATATTTATCTGTTATTACAGGTCACTAACAGATAATTATGCCTTGATGAACTAAATTGACATGTCTATGTACTTAATTATAACTTTAAAAAGTTTGACAGCCTAATTGATTTCAATTTGACACATTTTATGCAAAAAAAATGACATTTGAATTTACCTGGTGTTACAGGTTATTAACAGGTAATTATGCCTTATAAACTAAATTGACATGTTTATGCACCTAATTGCAAAATTAAAATGTTTGAGTGCCTAATTGATTTTTCAGGTAAAGTTCGATGGCTTATTTGACACATTTCATTCTAAAAAATTAACAATTACATTTACCTGTTATTACATTTCACTAACAGGTAATTATGCTTTGATGAACTAAATTAACATGTCTATTTACTTAATTGCAACTTTAAAAAGTTTGAGAGTCTAATTGATGCCTATTTGACTCATTTTCTGCAAAAAAAAAAGTGACATTTACATTTATCTTTTATTACAAGTCACTAACAATTAATGACGCATTGATGAACTAAATTGATATTTTAATGTAACTAATTGCGACTTTAAAATGTTTGAAGTCTAAAATATTTTTCAGGTACAGTTTGAATGCCTATTAGACACATTTTATGCTAAAAAAGTGACATTTACATTTACATGTTATTACAAGTCAGTAACAGGTAATTATGCCTTGAAGAACTAAATTGACATGTTTATGTACCAAATTGCAATTTTAAAATGTCTGAGTGCCTAATTCATTTTTAGATAAAGTTCGATGGTCTATTTGACACATTTTATGCAAGAAAAAAGTGACATTTACATTTACATGGTATTTCAGGTCACTAACAGGTAATTACGCATGCCTTGATGAACTAAATTGACATGTTTATGCACCTAATTGAAACATTAAAAAGTTTGAGGGCCTAATTGATTTTTCAGGTAAAGTTCGATGGACTATTTGACACATTTTATGCTAAAAAGTTGCATTTACGTTTACATGTTACTATAGGTCACTAACAGGTAATTATGCCTTGATTAACTAAATTGGCATGTTTATGTACCAAATTGCAACTTTAAATAGTTTGAGAGCCTAATTGATGCCTATTTGACACATTTTATGCAAAAAAAAGTGACATTTAAATTTACATGGTATTACAGGTCACTAACAGGTAATTATGCCTTATAAACTAAATTGACATGTTTATGTATCTAATTGCAATTTTAAAAGGTTTGAGTGCCTAATTGATTTTTCAGATAAAGTTCGATGATCTGTTTGACACATTTTATGCAAAAAAAAAAGTGACATTTACATTTAATTACCTGGTATTTCAGGTCACTAACAGGTAATAACGCTTTGATGGACTAAATTGACATGTTTATGCACCTAATTGAAACATTAAAAATTGTGACGGCCTAGTAGATTTTTCAGGTAAAGTTCGATGCCTATTTACACATTTTATGCAAAAAAAAAAGTGACATTTACATTTAATTACCTGGTATTTCAGGTCACTAACAGGTAATAACGCTTTGATGGACTAAATTGACATGTTTATGCACCTAATTGAAACATTAAAAATTGTGACGGCCTAGTAGATTTTTCAGGTAAAGTTCGATGCCTATTTACACATTTTATGCAAAAAAAAAATAAAGTTCGATGCCTATTTACACATTTTATGCAAAAAAAAAAAGTGGCACCTACAATTACCTGGTATTACTGGTCACTAATAGGTAACTATGCCTTGATGAACTAAATTGACATGTTTATGTACCTAATTGCAACTTTAAAAAGTTTGAGAGCCTAATTTATGCCTATTTAACACATTTTATGCAAAAAAAAAGTGACATTTAAATTTACCTGGTATTACTGGTTACTAACCGATAATTACGCCTGGATGAACTAAATTGATATGTTTATGTGCATAATTGCAACGCTAAAAACTTTAAAGGCCTAATTGATTTTTCAATAAAAGTTCGATGGCCTATTAGACACATTTTATGCTAAAAAAGTGACATTTACATTTACATGTTATTACAGGTCAGTAACAGGTAATTATGCCTTGATGAACTAAATTGACATATTTATGTACCAAATTGCAATTTTAAAATGTCTGAGTGCCTAATTCATTTTTAGATAAAGTTCGATGGTCTATTTGACACATTTTATGCAAGAAAAAAGTGACATTTACATTTACATGGTATTTCAGGTCACTAACAGGTAATTACGCCTGCCTTGATGAACTAAATTGACATGTTTATGCACCTAATTGAAACATTAAAAAGTTTGAGGGCCTAATTGATTTTTCAGGTGAAGTTCGATGGCCTATTTGACACATTTTATGCTAAAAAGTTGCATTTATGTTTACCTGTTATTACAGGTCACCAATAGGTAATTATGCCTTGATGAACTCAATTGGCATGTTTATGTACCAAATTGCAACTTTAAATAGTTTGAGAGCCGAATTGATGCCTATTTGACACATTTTATGCAAAAAAAGTGATATTTAAATTTACCTGGTATTACAGATCACTAACAGGTAATTATGCCTTATAAACTAAATTGACATGTTTATGTATCTAATTGCAATTTTAAAAGGTTTGAGTGCCTAATTGATTTTTCAGATAAAGTTCGATGATCTGTATGACACATTTTATGCAAAAAAAAAAAGTGACTTTTACATTTAATTACCTGGTATTTCAGGTCACTAACAGGTAATAACGCTTTGATGGACTAAATTGACATGTTTATGCACCTAATTGAAACATTAAAAATTGTGACGGCCTAGTAGATTTTTCAGGTAAAGTTCGATGCCTATTTACACATTTTATGCAAAAAAAAAAGTGACACCTACAATTACCTGGTATTACAGGTCACTAATAGGTAACTATGCCTTGATGAACTAAATTGACATGTTTATGTACCTAATTGCAACTTTAAAAAGTTTGAGAGCCTAATTTATGCCTATTTAACACATTTTATGCAAAAAAAAATGACATTTAAATTTACCTGGTATTACTGGTTACTAACCGATAATTACGCCTGGATGAACTAAATTGATATGTTTATGTACATAATTGCAATGCTAAAAACTTTAAAGGCCTAATTGATTTTTCAATAAAAGTTCGATGGCCTATTTGACACATTTTATGCTTAAAAAGTAACATTTATATTTACCTGTTATTAAAGGTCACTAACATGTAATTATGTCTTGATGAACTAAATTGGCATGTTTATGTACCAAATCGCAACTTTAAATATTTTAAGTGCCTAATTGAGACTTATTTGACACATTTTATGCAAAAAAAAAAAGTGATATTTAAATTTACCTGGTATTACAGGTCACTAACAGGTAATTATGCCTTATAAACTAAATTGACATGTATCTAATTGCAATTGTAAAAGGTTTGAGTGCCTAATTGATTTTTCAGATAAAATTCGATGGTCTATTTGACACATTTTATGCAAAAAAAAAAAAAAAACAAAACAAAACAAAAAACTGACATTTACATTTACCTAGTATTTCATTTCACTAACAGGTAATTACGCCTTGATGAACTAAATTGGCATCTTTATGAACCTAATTGCAATATTAAAAATTTTGAGGGCCTAATTGATTTTTCGTGTAAAGTTCAATGGCCTATTTCACACATTTTATTCTAAAAAAGTGACATTTATATTTACCTGTTATTACAGGTCACTAACAGGTAATTATGCATTGATAAACTAAATTGGCATGTTTAAGTACCAAATTGCAACTTTAAATAGTTTGAGAGCTTAATTGATGCCTATTTAGCACATTTTATGCAAAAAAAAAGTAACATTTAAATTTACCTGGTAATGCAAGTCACTAACAGGTAATTACGCCATGATGAACTAAATTGATAAGTTAATGTATCTAATTGCGACTTTAAAAAGTTTGAGGCCGTAATTGATTTTTCAGGTACAGTTCGATGGCATATTTGACACATTTTCTTCTAAAAAAGTGACATTTACTTTTACCTGGTATTTCAGGTAATTAACAGGTAATTACGCCTTGATAAACTAAATTGACATGTTTATGCACCTAATTGCAACATTAAAAATTTTTAGGGCCTAATTGATTTTTCAGGTAAAGTTCGATGGTCTATTTGGCACATTTTGTGCCAAAAAAAGTGACATTTACATTCAACTTTTATTACCTGATATTACATTCAGATAAACTAAATTGACATGTTATGTACTTAATTGCAACTTTAAAAAGTTTGAGAGCCTATTTGATGCCTATTTGACATATTTTATTCATAAAATTGGCATTTAAATTTACCTGGTATTACAGGTCACTAACAATTAATTAGGCCTTATAAACTAAATTGACATGTTTATGCACCTAATTGCAAAATTAGAATGTTTGAGGGCCTAATTGATTTTTCAGGTAAAGTTCGATGGCTTATTTGACACATTTTATTCTTAAAAAGTGACATTTACATTTACTTGTTATTACAGGTCACTAATAGGTAACTATGCTTTGTTGAACTAAATTGACATGTTTATTTACTTATTTGCAACTTTAGTTTTTAGAGTCTAATTGATGCCTATTTGACACATTTTATGCAAAAACAAGTGACATTTAAATTTACCATGTATTACAGGTCACTAACAGGTAATTATGCCTTATAAACTAAATTGAAATATTTACGTACATAATTTCAATTTTAAAAGGTTTGAGTGCTTAATTGATTCTTCAAATAAAGTTTGATGGTCTATTTGACACATTTTATGCAAAAAAAAAAAAAAAAAAAAAAAAAAAAAGAAGTGACATTTACATTTACCTAGTATTATAGGTCACTAACAGGTAATTACGCTTTGATGAACTTAATTGACATGTTTATGCACCTAATTGCAACATTAAAAATTTTGAGGGCCTGATTGATTTTTCAGGTAAAGTTCGATGGCCTAATTGACACATTTTATGCTAAAAATGTGACATTTTAATTTACCTATTATTACAGATCACTAACACGTAATTGTGCCTTGATAAACTAAATTGACATGTTTATGTATTTAATTAAAACTTTAAAAAGTTTGAGAGCCTATTTGATGCCTATTTGACACATTTTATGCAAAAAAAAAAAAAGTGACATTTAAATTTATCTGGTATTACAGGTCACTAACAGGTAATTATTTCTTAAAAACTAAATAGACATGTGTATGCACCTAATTGAAAAATTAAGATGTTTGAGGCCCTAATTGATTTTTCAGGTAAAGTTTGATGGCTTATTTGACACATTTTATTCTAAAAAAGTGACATTTAAATTTACTTGTTATTACAGGTCACTAACAGTTAATTATGCCTTGATGAACTAAATTGATATGTTTATTTATTTAATTGTAACTTTAAAAAGTTTGAGGACCGAATTGCTGCCAATTTGACACATTTTATGCAAAAAAAAAATGTGAAATTTAAATTTACCTGATATTACAGGTTACTAACAGGTAATTATGCCTTTATGAACTAAATTGAAATGTTTATTTACGTAATTGCAACTTTAAAAAAGTTTGAGGGTCTAATTGATTTTTCAGGTGAAATTCGATGCCTATTGACACATTTTATGCAAAAAAAAGTGACACCTACAATTACTTGGTATTACAGGTCACTAATAGGTAATTATATCTTGATGAACTAAACTGACATGTTTATGTACCTAATTGCAACTTTAAAAAGTTTGAGAGCCTAATTGATGCCCATATAACACATTTTATGCAAAAAAAAAAGTGACATTTAAATTTACCTGGTATTACAGGTTACTAACCAGTAATTACGCCTGGATGAACTAAATTTATATGTTTATGTACATAATGGCAACGTTAAAAATTTTAAGGGCCTAATTGATTTTTCAATAAAAGTTCGATGGCCTATTTGACACATTTTATGCTTAAAAAGTGATATTTATATTTACATGTTATTACAGGTCACTAACAGGTAATTATGCCTTGATGAACTAAATTGGCATGTTTAGGTACCGAATTGGAACTTTAAATATTTTGAGAGCCTAATTGATGCCTATTTGATACATTTTATGCAAAAAAATGACATTTAAATTTACCTGGTATTACAGGTCACTAATAGGTAATTATACCTTATAAATTAAATTGACATGTTTACGTATCTAATTGCTATTTTAAATGGTTTGAGTGCCTAAATGATTTTTCAGATAAAATTCGATAGTCTATTTGACACATTTTATGCAAAAAAAAAAAAAAAAAAAAAAAA
>NC_044924.1:28186854-28215203 GCF_003576645.1 Ipomoea triloba
AAAAAAAAAAAAAAAAAAAAAAAAAGTGGCAATTACATTTACCTGGTATTTCAGGTAACTAATAGGTAATTACGCCTTGATGAACTAAATTGACATGTTTATGTACCTAATTGCAACATTAAAAATTTTGAGGGCCTAAGTGATTTTTCATGTAAAGTTCGATGGCCTATTTGGCACATTTAATGCTAAAAAAGTGACATTTACATTTAACTTTTATTACAGGTCACTAACAGTTAATTATGCCTTGATAAACTAAATTGACATGTTATGTACTTAATTGCAACTTTAAAAAGTTTGAGAGCTTATTTGATGCCTATTTGACATATTTTATGCATAAAATTGACATTTAAATTTACCTGGTATTACAGGTCACTAACTGGTAATTAGGCCTTACAAACTAAATTGACATGTTTATGCACCTAATTGCAAAATTAAGATGTTTGAGGGCCTAATTCATTTTTCAGGTAAAGTTCGATGGCTTATTTGACACATTTTATTCTAAAAAAGTGACGTTTACATTTACTTGTTATTATAGGTTACTAACAGGTAACTATGCTTTGTTGAACTAAATTGACATGTTTATTTATTTAATTGCAACTTTAAATAGTTTTTAGAGTCTAATTGATGCCTATTTGACACATTTTATGCAAAATAAAAAGTTACATTTAAATTTACCTGGTATTACAGGTCACTAACAGGTAATTATTTGTTATAAACTAAATTGACATATTTATGTATATAATTGCAATTTTAAAAGGTTTGAGTGCCTAATTGATTCTTCAAATAAAGTTTGATGGTCTATGTACACATTTCGGTTTTTAGTTGTTCGAGTTCGGACGGATTTTATCAGATATGATCAGATTTCGGTTATATTTCAAATTTTCAAACATTAAAAAAATTAATCTAGGATCAATTGCGATATTAAATTACAAGTTTAAATTACTAGTGGCAAACTACAAATAAAGACTTACACAGTTGAAATACAAAACTGAAACTACAATTCCTCAAAAAAAAAAAAAAAACTGAAATTACATCAATATCCAGAAACAGAGGGCCCAAACATAGAGCCCAAAAATCCACCAACAAACACTTCAGGGATGGTTATATCAACCTGCATATTCAATTATTGAGCACCGAATATATATCACATAGTGATTAAAGATATACAGAAACACAGGGGAGACACTAGTGGAGAAACACTCACCCGAGAGATTAAAGACAGGAACTAAGGTGAGAACAAGGGAGTGAGGAAGACAGGAAGTAGAGAAGATAACCACTCAGAACATAGAAGAGTAAGAAGAGCGATGGTCTGAGCAAAGTCGAACATCAGAGAGATGAGAGAAATGCAATTGGGGCTGCACCCAAGATCTGAGGTCTCAACTCTCAAATTGTCAGAATGATCAGAATGGCTGAAACATTGGTAAATATGTATATATAAATAATACACTAAAACGACGTCGTATGGATAGCATCAAAACCCTACCCTAATTACTTTCGGATATTCGGGCGGGTCAGTGTCCAAATACCCTACCCTACCGTATGGCAGCTATCGGATTTGGAGCGTTTCAGAATCCCTCTCTTCGGCCGTTCGGGCGGGCGGGTAGGTCGGGTTGCTCGGATCTTGCACAACCATATAAAAAATTTGTCAAAACATGACTAATCAACCAATTTTCAAACACTCCTCTGCTATAAAATTCTTGCACCACAATTTTCAAATTCTTCTCTCGAAAACACCAAAAAAAATTGTCCTCAAATTCTTTTAGGTAATCTTCAATTGATGTGCACACACTGCACCATCCTTGCACAAATCTCGTATTGAACTTCACAACCGATAAGTTTGTCAAATTTTTTATTTTTTTTTCGCGTGAAACACGTCAATACATTCGACTTGCGTTTCTCGTATGTATTAAGGCGTACAGCAAATGCAAGGGAAACTTTATTCTGTTATCTCCCTGACCCTTTGACCACTTTGGCTACTAGCCCGTTGTTGTTGTATTTGTGAGAGTAGATTGGCATCCAAAAAAACAGTAGTGTTGCTTAGTTCGATACTGCTCATTCTTATTTTCCTCAAACTCAAAACTCTCTTGTCCTGCCCCATAGAATGTAGACTGAAGTTGTAGAGGGTGACATGTAATCTAGGCCTAGTTCAGAAACCTGTGGTGTGCATTCTAGCATGAAGCTGGGAATTCACCTGAATTGGAAGTACGTCCAGAATGAGTTGTAGATTGCTGAAGTACTGTGGAACCATACATTATGGAGGCATCTGATGCAAGATGCTGAGGGACAACGAAGCTAACCAGAGATGACATGGCTTCGTATGGACCGCAGCGCTCAACGGTATTATCTTCGCACTGGGCTCTAAGCTCTGATTTTGTGGGTCTACATCACATCACCAACCTAGTTTATTACACTAGTTTTCACATGCCTAAACTTTAATGCATAAAATTTTGATGGAAAATATTACTTATACTCTCAATTTCTACTCTTAATTTTTACTCTTTCTCACAAATCTTAGATGTAGACAACTTTTCTTGGACCCACAAGATAAAATATGTTCTATCCATGCTTTCCATATCAGAGAGTATAATTGATAGAGTATTTGAGAGTCCCCATAGTAGAACTCAATTGTGATTTCAGTTTATTCTGAACTTTCCGGTAATACGTATAGTATGTATGAACTTTAATACTAGCATGACTGCGTGAAGGTGTTTTTTTTTCAACTTGCACTTGTCGTATGTCCTACGACAAAGGTAAATCGCACTTGCGCTTGTCCTGTACAAGAATACATACGAGAAATGCAATTTGTACTTGCATTTATTGTATATTAGGTATAAAAAATTAGAAAATTTGACAAACTCAAGTGATGCTCACATTTTTTTTATACCAAAAACTCAATCCCAAACAAGTTTTTAATTTTTTTGTCTAAATTTTAAAGCAGCCCATTTGTGTCTATTCCTCATGAAATTTACCCATTTCAATCGAGAACTCTAACACACCAACAAATGCACACTCAAAAACTTCAATTTTGATGCTAAAGGCATGAATCCTCGACCAATATGGTGGATCGGGTTGGTAATGACACAACGTGCAATCATGGTATACAATCTAAAGAGCACCACCATTTGGAATTATTTTGTGGGGGCATGCATGAGGTTGAGGAAAAAACGTATAGGAGAGAAATATGTGATGAGCTCTTGCAAGCACGGTTGCAAAAATCGGTCCAGCCGGCCCACCTAGGCCAAGGTGAATTAACTCCTAGGTAGTCACCTAGGCGCCCAACTCAGCCGACTTGATCGAATTGGCGGTGAACTCAGCGAAATTCGGCCGAGTCGACCTAGTTAATTTTTTTAATTATATATATATATATATATCATACACCGAAAGACGTGCATTGTTTTTCTTTTAATTTTTTTATAGTTAGCCACCTAGGCACTAAAGAAAAAAAGAAACTTTGAATAAACTTTGTGAATGTAATTGTCTCTATTCAACGTGAGAAGAGAGCTCATTAGCTTAACATATATATAGGAATGTTTACTGAAGAAAATAATCTAATAAAGGAGAAAATAATACAATAAAGGAAAAATATATCATTCCCATATTCTTTGCAATCACTTCCTTGAATGGTGTGGCTAAATGCAATCCCAGATTATTTGCAATCACTTCCTTGAATGGTTTGTTTCCATAGTAATCTTATAATCTGTATCTCTCTTGTGATTGGTTGTTATTACCCTCCCTCAAACTGTGTCGAGGTTGGAGACATAGTTTGCTGCGAAGGCGAAGAAGAGTGGTCTTACATAAGGGCTTGGTAAAAATGACCGCAAGCTGGAGGGCATAGGAGACATGGCGAGTAATAAGTAGTCCCATTGCGACTCTCTCACGAAAAAAATGGTAGTCAAGTTCAATAATGTGTTTGCTTCGGGCATGAAAAACAGGATTAACAGTCATGTGTAATGCACTCAGATTATCACAGAAGAGTATAGGCGGACGAGCTTGAGGAATGTTAAGATCACGTAAGAGAAAACTGAGCCACGTTAGTTCAGCTGCTGTGTTAGCCATTGCACGATATTCAGCTTCAGTACTTGAACGTGAGATGGTTGGTTGTTTCTTTGCACATCAAGAAATAATATTATGTCCCAAAAATGTGCAAAAACCCGTGGTAGAGCGTCTAGTAGTAGGACAACCTGCCCAATCTGCATCAGAAAAGGCAAAAAGATCAAGTGTAGTGTTTCCAGTTAGATGCAGACCCAAAGTGAGAGAGCCTTTAACATAGCGTAAGATACGTCGAACCATTTTTATGCTAGCAACAGTCGGTGATTGCATGTATTGAGATACATAGTTAACACTGAAAGAAAGGTCCGGCCTTGTAAGTGTTAAATATTGTAATGCACCGACAATGCTACGATAAAAAGTAGGATCAGAGAAAGAAGTGTTATCATAAAGGCCCTTGGTTTTGGACTCCATAGGTGTATTCATTGGTTTGCAATCTAACATTTGAGCTTTGTCAAGAATAGTGCGTGCATAGTGAGTCTGAGAAAGGTGCAGAGTATTAGCAAACCGTTGAACCTCTATTCCAAGAAAATGATGTACAGGTCCAAGATCTTTCATTGCAAATTCAGAATGTAAAGTTGTGATAAAATCATCAAGTAATATCGAATTAGATCTTGTCAACAACATATCGTCAACATAAAGGAGTAAGACCAATGTGCCAGATGGAGAGTGCATAATAAATAAGGATGGATCAGCAAGACTACAAAAGAAACCAGTTTTGAGCAAAAAGGCACTAAACCGATCAAACCAAGCTCTTGGTGCCTGTTTAAGGCCATAGAGAGCTTTTTGAAGTTTACAGACATGAGATGGAAATTTTGGATTATGCATACCTGGTGGTTGCTCCATATAAATATCCTCAGTTATGTAACCATGAAGGAAAGCATTTTTAACATCAAGTTGACGAATGTCCCATTGGCGAACCATGGCTAAACTAAGAACTAAACGAATAGTACCTGGTTTGATGACTGGAGAAAATGTTTCAACATAGTCGATACCATCCACTTGGTGATACCCTTTTGCAACAAGTCAGGCTTTGAGCCTATCAAGTGTGCCATCAGCTTTTAATTTAGCTTTAAACACCCATTTTGATCCAATAACATTCATGTGAGAGTCTCTTGGAACTAAAGTCCATGTGAAATTTTGATGCAAAGCATCAAGTTCATCAAGCATGGCTTTTCGCCACCCATCATGTTGAAGGGCTGCTTTAACTAACCGTGGCTCACTTGGAATATCTCCACTGGTGAGAAGTAAAGCATATCGAGGATTCGGCTTGTAAATCCCATGTTTTGCTCTTATAGCCATAGTATGAGATGTTGACGAAATAGGGTCAGAAGGGGAGGCAAGAGGGATAGGAAGAGGTATTGAGGAAGACATATCATGTTCTTGTGGGGAAAACTCAAGGTCAATGTTGGTGGAAGTGTGATCATGGGACTGATTTGATGGCAATTCAGAGGACATAACTGGACTTGTAGGATCTGGTAAAGAAGGTGGCAAGCTTGAGATCGGGGTTGGAACAGGAATATGTATTAAGTCTATGGATGGAGATGGTGAGTTTATTGAGACAGGAGATGGAGAATCAAGAAATGGTAATATACTGGAAGATGACAAAGACCTTTTTGTATTGTAAGGGTACAAATTCTCATCAAACACAACATCCCTAGATACAAACATTCTATGGGTTTTAGGATCAAAACATTTATACCCTTTATGCCGATCACTGTATCCTACAAACACACAAGGAATGGTTTTAGGATCAAATTTACTCTTTTTGGTGTTCCATGTATATGGATAGCATCTTAAACCAAACACCCGTAAAATAGCATAGTTAGGATTAGCACTATGTAAATGAAAATAAGGACAATCAAAATTAAGAGAAGAAGAAGGCAAACGATTGATTAAAAAGGTTGCGGTGGTGAAGGCTTCGACCCATAGAAAAGTAGGTGCCCCACTGTGAAAGATCATAGTCATCCCGAGTTCTCTAATTGTGCGATGACGACGTTCCACAATGCCAGTTTGTTCCGGTGTATGTGGACACGAAACTTGATGAATGATTCCCTGTTGTTGAAAGTGTAAAGAAAGTCTTCTATTTACAAATTCACCACCACCATCAGAATGAAAAATTTTGATTTTTTTTTATCAAATTGACGTTGCACATAACTTTCAAAAGCTAAGTAAACATCAATAAAGTCAGACTTGGCATGAAGAGGAATTGTCCAAACATAATGTGAATAATCATCCACAAAACAAGCATAATATCGAAATTTACCAAGAGATAGAATAGGGGTTGGTCCCCAAATGTCATAATGAATTTTTTCAAAAACACCAGTACGGGAAGAAGAAGATGAACTAAAAGGTAATTTGCTAAGTTTGCCTAATTGGCAACTTTCACAAACACTGTCCACCTTGTTATTTGAACTAACATGAATTAAATTCTTAGTGCATAATAATTGAACAGTTGATTTTTGCGGATGTCTAAGACGCTGGTGCCACAGCTCTTCAGTCCCTGAGTTTTGTCTATTGGAAAAATGTGCTTCCTTTGGTTTGGATAAAACATAAAGATCGCCTTTACGTTGACCCACTATTATGGCTCGACCTGTTGCTCGTTCCTTAATGCAGAAAATTTTATCAGTAAATTCACAATTTAAAGGATATTGTGATGTTAACTGACTAATAGAGAGTAAATTACGAGTTAATTGGGGTACACGAAGGACATCACGGAGCAATAAATCATTATTACCATCAGAAACTACAACATCCCCAACAGCATCTATCTTTAGGTGAGAACCATCACCAATGAACACTGAATCATGACTAACATATTTTTTAATATTTTGTAACATACCTGAGTTTGCTGTCATATGATTTAAAGCTCCTGTGTCGGTTGTCCATTCGACATCTGGAATTGAAGTATCCATGGTAAGAGCAGCAAGAGCTTGAGGAAGGTCCTCATCATTTACTGATTGATTTGGTAGACTCCAACATATTTTGGCAATATGTCCAGGTCTTCCGCAAAGCTGACAGTGTTCGTTCTTGTACATTTCTCGTTTTGTACTTGTCATGCGCCGTTTACCAAGGGGGGTGGTGGCCGTGGAGTGTGATTGTTCGCTTTCTGCAACCGTTGTGGAACATTTCATGCATAATTTGAATGCTGAGAACTATTGTTAGTGGCTGAAAAACCTCTACCTTTTGAGGAGAATTGATTGTTGTAACAGTTGTTGTTGTTATAAGTATGTTGCTGGTTTTGGTGACGTTGTCCATAAAAAGCATATGATGGTGAGTCTATTGTTTCAACACATGTGTTTCGTTGCTCGAAACCCTGTAAGAGAGACACTGCTTCTGAATATGACGGCATGGGAGGTTTGAGCATTGCCGTTGTGAAAGATTCATATTTCTGTCCAAGATTGGCAAGTAAAGAGTATACTTTTGTTTTATCAGGTACTGGGTTCCCAATGGCTACAAGACTATCACAAATACTTTTGAACTTTCTTAAATATTCTGCCAAAGACTGATTTGATTCTTTTATGAGATATGTGAGTTGTTGTCGAAGAGTAAATTGACGTTCTTGTGAATCTTGAGCGTAGGCTTCTTTTAAGGCATCCCAAACTGATTGAGATGATTCAAGGTCAATAACCAAGCCTAATGCTTCTTCAGTGAGTGTTCCAATAATCCATCCACGTAAGAGATGATCTTCTTTGCGCCATCTGAGGTATTCATCTGAGAGCGTATTTGTGTCAGTGATTGAAGTGCTTGCTGTTGTAGTATTGTTTTTGTACATGGTTGGTTTCTTTATTTCACCAGTGAGAAGACCAACCATGTCTTGGCTTTCAGCAAGAGCAAGTAATTGCTCACGCCACAATGGGTAGTTTTCTGGGGTGAGTTTGAGAGTAACAAAGTTGGCAACATTCAAGGAAATTGTGGAAGGCATGATTTGCAGTATGGAATTGAACTCTCTTTTGTCTCACAAGAGGCTCTGATACCATAAAGAAAAAAAGAAACTTTGAATAAACTTTGTGAATGTAATTGTCTCTATTCAACGTGAGAAGAGAGCTCATTAGCTTAACATATATATAGGGATGTTTACTGAAGAAAATAATCTAATAAAGGAGAAAATAATACAATAAAGGAAAAATATATCATTCCCATATTCTTTGCAATCACTTCCTTGAATGGTTTGTTTCCATAGTAAACTTATAATCTGTATCTCTCTGTGATTGGTTGTTATTAGGCACTAGGCGCTACTCTACCACCGAACTAGCATCTAGCGACCAGGGCCTGATTTTGGACTGTGCAAGCTGGGCTAAGGGCCCCAAATTTTAGAGGGTGTAATATTTAATCTTTACCTAACTAGTCAAAACATTTAAAAATAACAAGTTTGCAATTAATTTTAAAAGATTCTAAATGGAGAAATGGTAAAAATGAAGTTTATTGTATTTTATACGTGAGATAAGAGGTTTGAATCTTGCTTGATGCCCCGCCTTTCGCACAACTTTACAGGGTTTTGGTAGGGCCTCCTTTATTTACAAGAACGTGACTACAAAAATCTAAAATCCGGCCCTGCTAGCGCCTACTGCAACCATGCTTGTAAGTAATGATTTTTTTGTGCGATTCACTAAACAAATTTAAAACAGCCCATTCTAGTGCACGTTGTGTGCACTAGATGTGGCCATTGGTGTAAACCTTTTTTTTACCACTCTATTTCTTTCTTTGTTTTTTTTTCCTTCACACTTGAAAGAACCTGCCAAAAAAAAAAAACAAACGAAGTTGCTCTAACATAGTATTGTAACCACGTTCAGTCTTTATCATTACCACCCATTCACAACATTTTCTTCACGTTTTTCCTATTCTATCAAATAATGCCTGTGCCTAATGCTCTCGTCTGTGCCCCATTTCCCTCTTCCATCAAGTTTGGGCAAGTTTACTTTGGTGTAGAAGTTGGCCAACCACGGATTCTTGAATTTTCCAAACTGACGGAGAACTCTGTCAAAAAAGTGTTGTCGGGAAACATTTCTAGGGAAAAAGCAATTAGTGACTTTTCTACCCTAATTTTGTGGATCAGATCCCCTTGACCGAGTTTTTGTTTATTCTTGCGTTAAACTTACTGCACGTGGCAATGAGCCCTTCTCTTCCTATCACAAATTTCTCCAAGTTGTGGCTGGCATGAAGGATGGCAGTTGTAGCTTGCAGTATATATACTGCCTCCTTCAGTCTTCATTATTCATTCAAATCCTGCATTCCATCTTCCTTCCTTCGCTAAAAGGTCTGAGCTTTATAAATATATATATATATATATATATATACGTTCTGTGTTCAACCTGTCGAAAGCATGCAATGTCCTTGGTCGCCTAAATGCTTTTAAGGAAGTGTTAGTCCATAACACGACACATCGTTATCCCTTTATTCGTTTTTGCAAATTCTTTGACAGCTTAAATTAACTTGTGTTTTATAAACACATATAGTTCATTCTTGTTTTTCCAGTTCGTGATTTCTCCACAAAAACCCAACAATTAAAAGCATTTAGCAAAAACAAGAATGTCTCACCAACCCAAACCCAACAACGATGTCACGTCGGTCAAACCTCTTACCAGTGGACTTAACTACAAGAGATGGGCTGCAAAGATCATCATGCTACTGGAAGGTCAAGATGTGGATTACATAATATATGCTGACTCTGAAGCTTGCATGCTGTCAACGGCCATTCCATCTGTAGCCACTCATGTTGTGCAACCTCAAGACAAAGACAAGCAAGTCACTGAGAAAGAAAAGGGAGCCTTCGAGGAAGATAACCAAGTTACTGTCGTGATCACTCCATCTGATCTAAAAACGTATGCTCCACAAACAGCTGCCATATCCCAACAGGTTAGTCCTAAATTTGAAAAGGATAATAAGATAGCCCGAGCCATTATCCTTCAGCACATGTCAAACTCGTTATTTGACATGTTTTCTAGCCATAAGTCTGCCAAAGTAATATGGGACTTATTGCGCCAAAAATATGCCACTGACAATGCCGGAAGAAGGAAGTATACTGTGGGGCGATGGATGGATTTCAAAATGGTAGACACAAAATCCATAGTCGAACAAGTGCATGAATACGAAAATCTAGTTGCTGATATGAATGCCGAAGGAGCAGAGGTAAATGATGTATTTCTAACTGATGCTCTTATTGAGAAGCTACGCTTGAGTCCTGGTTGGACTTCAAAAATAAAATGAAGCATTAGAGACGCAAGTGCACCCTACAACAGTTGGTCAACAACCTAAACATTGAAGAGGAAAACCGCATAATGCTTTGGTCTGTTGCTTTCCCTGACAATGCCAAAGCTAACGTTGTTGAAACAGGTGTTGGGGTTGAAAGGCCAAAAATTGGTGATCAAAATAGACACAATAAAAAGAACTTCAAGAATAAATCTAATAATTACCCGTCGAGGAGTGGCAAAATCCAGAAGAACGGAAAAGATGCTGGGTGCTTTGTTTGTGGAAAAAAGGGCCATCGAGCTGCTCAGTGCTACCACCGCAAAGGAATTGAACAAAGTGGGAGACCCATAAGAGTGGGTCCTGGACATAGGTGCGTCTCGCCATTTCTGCAACAACAAGGACATGTTCAAAATGTTTGAACCTATCACCGAAGGAGAACAAGTATTTATGGGAAACTCCAGCGTCTCCCAAGTAAGTGGTAGAGGGACAGTAGAACTTATGTTATATTCTGGGAAGCAGTTGATGCTTAAAAATGTGTTATACGTTCCTTCCCTTCGTAGAAACTTAATTTCCGGAGCCTTGTTAAACAGGGTCAGGATTAAGATGGTGTTTGAGTCTGACCGCCTGGTCATGACTCGTTATGGGAAATTTCTTGGGAAGGGATACTTACGTGGAGGGCTATTTGTGCTAGACGTTACTGTAATTAGGCTTTTTCCTCGTGAGGGTCGTACTGCGACCTCTATTTATGACTTTCTTTCAAATTGGCCTGTTATAGGCAATAATAATAATGGTTCTCCTTCTGCTTACATCTCTGTCTCTGTTAACATCTGGCATGGTAGATTAGGACATATTGGTACAAAGTACTTAAATAGACTGAAATGCATGAATTTATTACCAAACTTGTCTAGCGATTCGTACACTCAATGTGAAACATGCGCCGAAGCCAAATTTGCCAGAAAATCTTTCTCCTGTGTAAATCATCATACCACATCTGTGTTAGAACTTATTTATTCTGACTTAGCAGATTTTAAAAATACCGAAAGTAGAGGTGGGAAACGTTACTATATTACGTTTATTGATGATTTCTCTCGTTATACAAAATTATATCTTTTGAGATCAAAAGATGAAGCAGAGCAAAAATTTATGATTTTCAAAGAAGAAGTAGAAAACCAATTGGATAAAAAGATAAAAAGGCTTCGATCAGACAGAGGAGGAGAATATGAAGCGAATTCTCACAAAAGGTTGTGTGAGTCTTCAGGTATAATACATGAGGTAACTGCTCCTTACACACCCGAACAAAATGGCATAGCAGAAAGAAAGAATAGAACCCTTAAAGAGATGATTAATGCAATGCTAATCAACTTAGGTGCTCCAGACTCCTTGTGGGGGGAAGCTGTTATTACAGCTAACCACATCTTAAGTAGAGTTCCACATAAAGGGTTTGACAAAACCCCATATGAGTTGTGGAGAGGGCATACCCCTAACATAAAATACTTTAAAGTGTGGGGCTGTTTAGCAAAGGTAAGACTACCGTCCTTCAAAAGGCCCAATTTGGGACCTAAAACAATAGTTGTCATTTTTGTTGGGTATGCTGAGAACAGTGCTGCTTATAGATTCATGTGTTTAGAAAATCGCTCTATGTGTGAATCTAGAGATGTTATCTTCTTTGAACACTTATTTCCTTTAAAGAATTCACATGATTTATCTGTTGACAGAAGTCAAATCAATGATCTTATTGTATTTCCCAGTAGCACAAATGATGTTGATGAACTCAGAAGAAGCAAAAGGCCTAGAATTGAGAAAAACTTTGGTTCTGACTTTATAACATTTGTAACAGAGTTGAAAGACTTAAATGAGCTATGTGATCAGTTCATTTGTCAACTAGTGTTAGAAGAAGAACTAACGACCTTTGAAGAAGCCATGCGCTTGGTTGATTCCACATTGTGGAAGGAAGCAGTCAAAAGTGAGTTAGACTCAATACAGTCAAACTTCACTTGGGAATTGGTGAATCTACCCAAAGGGTGTAAACCAATTGGCTGCAAATGGATTTTCAGAAGGAAATTAAGGCCAGATGGGTCAATTGAAAGGTTCAAAGCAAGGCTAGTAGCCAAAGGCTACACTCAGAAGTTTGGTGAAGATTATTTTTATATATATTCACCAGTAACAAAAATTGAAACTATTCGTGTACTCTTTGCAGTAGCCTCTTTACACAGATTAATAGTCCACCAAATGGACGTCAAAACAGCATTTCTAAATGGTGATTTAGAAGAAGAAATCTATATGGATCAACCTCCTGGATATATAGAACCCGGCCAGGAAGGAAAGGTATGTAGACTCAAAAAATCTCTTTACGGCTTAAAACAAGCCCCAAAGCAGTGGTATGAAAAGTTTCACAAAACTCTAATAGACCTCGGTTACTCGGCTAACCGGTCAGATGCCTGCTTGTACACTAAAGAGATAGAGTCTGAAGTTGTGATTATATGCCTCTATGTAGATGATATGCTAATTTTTAGCTCAAATATTGAAACAATAAATGAGGCCAAGAGAACGCTCTGTGAAAAATTTGATATGAAAGATCTGGGTGAAGCCGATGTGATGCTCGGGATAAAAGTTACAAAAACCGAGGAGGGATATCTTCTATCCCAAAGTCACTATACAGAAAATCTTCTAAAGAAGTTCGACAGTTATGATGTAACCCCGGCTAAAACCCCTTATGATCCTAGTGTCAAATATTCAAAAAATGTTAAGGCTAGTGTGTCTCAAGAAAGATATGCAAAGATAATTGGGAGTCTAACGTTCTTAATGAACTACACTAGACTCGACATTGCATTCGCAGTGAACAAGCTAAGCTCAGTCGCTATACACACAACCCAAGTGCTCCACATTGGGATGCACTAGAAAGAGTACTCGGTACCTGAGGGGTACTATAGACTGGGGTCTTAACTATATAGGATTCCTGGCTGTGATGGAAGGGTTCTGTGATGCAAACTAGGTGAATGACAATGAAGATGTGAACTCCACCAGCGGATTTGTATTCACAATGTGTGGAGCCGCTGTGTCATGGAAATCAACCAAACAATCATGTATTGCTAGATCAACTATGGAAGCTGAGTTCAGAGCACTAGATCTAGAAAGCCAAGAGGCCGAGTGGCTAAGAAACTTATTGGCAGACCTGCCATTGTGGGGGAGTCCAACTCCTGCTGTACCAATACATTGTGACTCACAGACTGCGATCTGTGTTGCACAAAACAGTGTCTATAATGGGAAACGGAGACACATAACAGTCAGACATGAGTCTGTATGACAGCTAATGCTGAACGGGGTAATCACAATATAGTTTGTGAGATCTGAGAGGAATATTGCATATCCTCTCACAAAAGGCCTACATCGAAAGGCCATCCTTGAAACTTCAAGGGAGATGGGTCTACAACCCAATGAGGTAAGGAATTCATGATGGGCTCCACTCCCGTGGTCAAACGAAATCATAGAAAGACTTACAAATAAAGAAATAAGTGGTGAATATCTGCTCTGTAGCCGAAATAGGTGGTCTATGTTGAGATAGACCTGACAGAGCTAAGTCTATGCTGAGATAGACTAGACAGGGAAGTTCTAGTGTTTAAACCACGTAAAACTTGTGAGTTTAGAGCTAACCTGCACATTTAAGTTCAAAATTGATCTAATCGACGAGTTCAAGAAATAACTCACTCTCGGGTAGTAAAATTACTTAATGTAGCTACATGTCAGTTCAAGGTTTATACTCTGACGTGGAAAAGTTAACTCCTGTGACATAGTTCAGACCGTTGTTTGATCCACCTCTTTTTACCTTCAAATGTGTGGGGGATTGTTGGGAAACATTTACAGGGAAAAAGGAATTAGTGACTTTTCTCCCCTAATTTTGTGGATCAGATCCCCTTGACCGAGTTTTTGTTTATTCTTGCGTTAAACTTACTGCACGTGGCAGTGAGCCCTTCTCTTCCTATCACAAATTTCTCCAAGTTGTGGCTGGCATGAAGGATGGCAGTTGTAGCTTGCAGTATATATACTGCCTCCTTCAGTCTTCATTATTCATTCAAATCCTGCATTCCATCTTCCTTCCTTCGCTAAAAGGTCCGAGCTTTATAAATATATATATATATACGTTCTGTGTTCAACCTGTCGAAAGCATGCAATGTCCCTGGTCGCCTAAATGCTTTTAAGGAAGTGTTAGTCCATAACACGACACATCGTTATCCCTTTATTCGTTTTTGCAAATTCTTTGACAGCCTAAATTAACTTGTGTTTTATAAACACATATAGTTCATTCTTGTTTTTCCAGTTCGTGATTTCTCCACAAAAACCCAACAAGTGTCACTCTACTACCTCGTACATAATCAGAGGAGACTTTGTCATCCAGACATGCTCTCCTAATTTGCAATAATCTGGTAACTTATCCCACTCGTTTTCATATAGCTTTAAAATGGCACTCGAAAATGTAATTGAAAGACCAACAGATATATTAAGTGATGATTTGGCAGTTTTAGAGTATACTTTGTATAAGAATATAAGTATCTTAGTACACACATGAGTGTCTTCTTTTATCTTGTGAAGTTGATCTCTGTATGCTTTTAAGGCATGACTGTCAACATCGCCAAATCTTTTAGTACACTTCCTAAAAATATCCTAATAAGTAGTGGTTAGTTTGGCTCAACTGTTGGTGCATTGGCTTTGCCTAAAACATGATGCAAAAAAGTAAGTGTGATTGTTCTAGTGACTAATAATTTCACCTAGAAGAAAATAGAAACATAAATATAAAAAAAAAATAACGGTATAAATAATATTAAAGTAGAAAGAATATTTGTACAGATGACTTTGAAAATTACAAATGGAATGGACGTACGGTAGAAACTATAAATACCCGCTGCTATTTCTAGTTTCTTATAACACTCATACAAAATACTTTTTTTTTTAGTTTACTATCATTTACATCTTTATTGTTTGTTTTAAATTTTATGTTCCTGCCTTTTTAATGGGTTGTACCTAATTGCAAGGTATTTAATTTTTAACACATGATCTTGGTTTAGTATCATTTTGAAATAAATTAGTGAACATATATATCTACAGACAGCTCTACCTCAATCTAATTAGATCTTGAATGAGAGAAAGTATGTACAACTCCCAAACCCACAATTGAAGAAGAATGAGGAACCGCTAATTAGACAAGCATTATCCATGGTCACCCAGCACATACATGCTTCGATATAAGAAGGTAAGAACAACACTACTAAGGAACATAGTCTCGCATTGTTGTTCGACGTGTCAGGGAAGAACACTCCACCTAGTAATTGCATGATATGCAACCGAGTCATGCGTTCTATGTCTTCATCAGTTGAATGCTTTCTCAATAGTCGCGGATTTTGTAGATATGTCAGGATAAAAAAGGAGGTGCATGAAATTGAGTTATTGCTAGGCCTAATAATGTGGAAGAGGTCATGGCATATGTCACAGAACTCATCTTTTGTTTGCATTTAGAAACATCTTTGCTACTGCCATGCCATGAATGCACAATCCTAAGAGAATCTCCACATCTTGCAATGTGATGGTGACTCCCCAAATGGAAGTTGGAAAGAATATATATAATGGGTCTCTGGGCAACATCAGCCGAAATGTATCATTTCTAATCTAGCTAGACAATCCATCAAAGCTTGCTTGTTGAAGGTAAGTCATAACCCTATCATCAAATTCTTGCACGCAAATCCTCAAAATTTTCCCTTACAACAAAAAATCCTCAAAAAATCCTCATATTCTTTTAGGGAATCTTTCATTGATGCACAAACTGCACCATCCTTCACAAATCTTGCACCGAACTTTGTAGCAATTGAACACACCTTTAGATCATGCACAACATTGTAGCACCTTTATTATTTTTATTTTTATTTTATTATTGTTATTATTAGTATTATTATTATTATTATTAAAACTTAAGCCCATCCACAATCCAGTGTCGTCAAACTGCAAGTCCAAATCCCTACCCATTTGTTTTCCCCTACAACGATGACAAATAAGATGAGGAAGACGGTGGTAGCAAGAAGATGAGGAAGACGGCTATAGCAAAGAAGATGCGAAAGACGGCGATGACGATGAAGATGAAGATAACGGTGATGGCAAAGAAGACGACCATAGAGAAGAAGACACTATGGGTTAACTGGTTTCTTGACTAGGATATGTAGTGTTTTCCTTTCTTATTGCTGTTTTTTTTTTTTTTTGAAATAAAAAATCTATGATTTGTTGTGTATTAGAAACACTGTTCCATTTGGCTCTCTGTAAATTGCAAATGTAGAACTGGTGAAGCAGCAGAGGTGTTAGAGATTAGATCGAGATGACAAGGCTAAAATAGTAATTTAGTAATTTAATAAATATATCCAATCACCCATTCAGAAACCCTACACAACCCAACCTTTCATATTTTGGATGATTGACCCAATCAACCCTTTACCAACTATTTTTGGTCAAATCCAAGCCCCAGAACCCCTAAATTTGGTTATCCAAAATTTGTCAAATCAACTGAAAAATGACTAATTAGACATTTTTAAACACTCATTTGCTATAAAATTCTTGGACCTAAATTTTCAAATTTTCTCTCAAAAGAACACAAAAAATACCCTCAAATTCTTTTAGGAAATCTTCGGTTGATGCGCACACACAACACCATCATTGCACAAATCTTCCATTGAACTTCACAAACGGCAAGGTTGTCAAATTCCGAATTTTTTTTGCCTGAAACACATGTCAGTACAAACACAAGTGGAACTTTATTCTTGATACCTCCCTGACCCTTGACCACTTTGGCTACTTGGTTGTTGTTGCTGCATTTGTGAGAGTAGATCGGCATGCAGCAAACAGTAGTGCTGCTTAGCTTGATAGCACTCATTCTTATTTTTCCTCAGACTCAAAATCCTCTTGTCCTGCCCCATGAAATGTAGGCTGAAGCTGTTGATGGTGACCTGTAACCTCGGCCTGATCCAGAAGCCTATGGTGTACATGCTAGTATGAGGTTGGGAATTCATCTGAAGTAGTTGTAGTTCGTTGAAGTACTGTGGAACCATACATTACGGAGGCATTTGATGCAAGAAGCCGAGGGACGAAGAAGCCAACCAGAGATGACAAAGAAGTGGATATGGCTCCGTTGGTAGTAGAAGAAGAAATCGTATATTAATTAATTAATTCTACGTAGTGGTTCAATGTTTTGGACTGAGTGGTTGGACCATAGTGCTCAACGACGGTCTTATCTTCGCACAGGGCTCTAAGCTCTGATTTTGTAAGTCTATAACACATCACCAACTTGGTTTAATATATTGTAGTAGTTTTCACAATAAAAATTTTGATTTCAATTTATGGACTTTCCAGTAGTATATGAACTTTAATACTAGCATGACAGCATGGAGTTTTTTTTTTTTCTCAGTTTTTTGTTACAACTTGCTTTTGTCGTATGCTGTATGACTCCTGTGCAAGAATACATACGAGAAATGCAAGTTCTCGTATTTGTATTGCCTTTATTGTATTTTAGGTGAAAAAAATTAGAAATTTAAAAATTTTAAGTGGACTTGCATTTTTTACAACAAACTTTCAAACTAGTTTTTCCTTCTTTTGTCTAAATTTTAAAAGTTACCCGTCCATTCCTCATGAAATTTACCAATTTCAGTCAAAAACCCAAACACACCAGCAAATGCACACTCAACAATTTCAATTTTGATGCTAAATACAAAAAAATGCTGTGTATTAATTAGAAACACTGTTCAATACAAAAATACAAAAATGCTAACAATTTCAATTTCCTGTTAGAAAAAATGCTGCTATTTTGTAATACAAATGAGATACAACAAAAATACAAAAAAAAAAAAAAACAAAAAAAAAAAAACAAAGGAACAAAACTAAATCATTTGCTATTTTCAGGCGTGTAATCACTTTCCTATAAGCTTTAAATCTCTCTCAGAAAAAGCAACAAGGTTCCAGCTTTAATCTTATGGGATACAAGAAGATGACTGAAATTCTTAAGTTGCTTTGATTAAGAATTTCCTGTAGAACTGTAAGACTGTGAAATATCTTGGGGTCCTGCAAATTAATTGCATATAAATTGTTGTATCTTTCAGATGTCTCCCCAAAATATTTATATAAAATATTTTGACTGTTAGGAGAGGTTACATGGAAATTACCTGCAATTCAAAACTCCAACTTCCACAAAATATATCTTAAAAGATATATTAGTCCTGGAAAAAATAATTACATGAACCATATATAACATATACATTTTTCATAAGTTATGTACCTTCGTAGGTCCATACACCGCATGCGAAATTATTATAATATAATATATTGTAATATATTTATATATAAAATTATTAATCCAATGCATGCCATGCAAAAGGAATAAAATAATATATATATATANCAAAAATACAATTTTTGTTACTTATAAGAGAAAAAGTAATACATTTTCATAATAAGTAATGTTGACAAGTGTCTCTCACTTATAAGGGCAAATATAATACTTTTGAGTAAAAATGTAATACTTTTAAATCGAAATGTAAAAGTATTGTATTTTCCCTTAAAAGTATTACATTTACGCTAATAAGTAACAAAAATTTTATTCTGAATTAGTATTACATTTGAGCATATAAGTATGACATTTGTGCATATAAGTGTTACATTTGCATCGTGACCCTACCCGTCTCATACAAATTTTTGCCATATATATATATATATATATATATACATACACACACGCATGCATGAATTCAAAATTGTGAAGCAATGAATTATTCAAGGACTCGGCCAATAATTAACAATTCAAATGGCCGAATGGTAATTCAACGCATGTACTGAAGCATAATTAGTGAAGTAACAAAGTTCATCACTTCGCCCAATTTCATGAATTCGGCCACACCCATGGACTCGGCCATTCATGTGTACTCGGCTATAATCATAAATTCGGTCATTCATGTACTCGGCCAATTCACAATTCCGCCACATCCATATTTCCCAATTTATTTTCTACCAAACTAAAATAATATTTATAACTCCACGACTTCTAATATTATTTGAGCTTTCATGATAGTCCATCTGAAATATTAATCTCCATTACCATATAAATATCTAACAATCCTCCACTATTTATATAGTAAAAATTTAATATTGTACCAAGATATATCCAAAACTCATGCATAAATGAAAGTGTTTTAGAGATTGAATTTTCACATAGTATTATATGCGGCGATTCATCAATTCGGATTACAGTAATGGACGAACCTTGAATCACGCAGTCTTTGAAGAAATGTAGGTATAACACACATAAGTTTTACAATCATTACAACTCAAAGTAACTTAACACTATAAAGGCCATGTGTCCGTATCCACACCTCATGCTCACAGAGGCTAATCTTTTATATCATGCATGGCATTTTCTTCACGTTTTACCCATTCTATCAACTATTGTTTGTGCCTAATGCTCTAGTTTGTGCCCCTTTTCCCTCTTCCATCAATCTTGTACAAGTCTATTTTGGTGTTTAAGTTGGCCGCCAATAGCTGCTTGAATTTTCCAAATTGACTGAAAACTCTATCAAAAAGTGCCATTCTACCACCTCGATCATATATAATCAGAGGAGATTTTGTCATCGAGACGTGTTATCCTAATTTGCAATAATCTGGTAACTTATCCATCATATAGCAAAATAGACTTTGGTATATGCTATAATTTGCCTAGTTTTTCAAAGCCCTACCTAGCCTTGCCTATTTCCATCCAAAATTTTGTGGAGAGAAAACAGGTTCTAAAAAGTCAAAGTTGGCAACCACCGAACAAGCCTAATGTAGAAAAAAGAGAAGCGAACAATTCTATTCTATTTTTAAAAAATTATTTTAATTTCCATTACAAAAAAAAACATTTCCAGTTACTATCAATTTTACCAACCAATTGACCTAAATGCATCAATTTAACAATGACCTATTATTATTATTATTATTGTTGTTGTTGTTGTTGTTGTTGTTATTGTTATTATATATTATTGTTATTGTTATTATTACTACTACTACTATTACTATTACTATTATTACTACTATTACTACTACTATTATTACAACTATTAGGAAAATTTGCATTTTTCGTCCCTAAGTTATAAGGTAATTGTAGAATTTGTACTTAAGTATTGGTCATAGTCACTTTTTGTCCCTAAGTTATCATTGACGTTGCAATTTTCGTCCATTTACTAATAAACCATTATGGATGAAATTTGCAATTTTAGTATAACTCAAAGACGAAAAGTAAGTACGAAAATGACGAAAAGTGCAACGCTAATGATAATTTAGGGACGAAAAGTGAGCATGATCAGCACTCATGTACGAATTCTACAATTATCCTATGAAAAGTATAATTTTTCCCTTATTATTGTTGTTGTTATAATATGCTACTTTGGAGGATTGCAGAAGATATGGTAAGATTCGCAACCTAAATAGACGAATCAAAAGTGAATTGAAGGCCATTGTACATGCATTCAATATGAAACTTTAATTTAGCATTTGCAAGTTAAAATTAATTGAGTGCTCAATTTGATATAATTGTCAGGATCTTAAAGAGCTTCCAATTGATGGTTCCTTATAAGTATTTGCATGAAGTAGATCATCCAATCGCTCTTGAAAGTTTGACCTCTTTGAAATCTTTAGATTTATGAGGATGTTGTTATCTTCAAAGGTTTACCCTTCATTCTTTCTCATCTTCCTAATTCAAAAATTATCAAATTGGATGATTGGCAAATTCACTACCACAACTTCCTCATAGTAAAAACTGTCATTAAAAAAAATAGTAGATATACTAAGCTTCAAAAGACTTTAAAAGTTGTATATTCCCAATTGCATAAGTTTGGTTGAGCCTATTATTATTATTATTAGGAAAAATTGTATTTTTCGTCCTAAGTTATAATGTAATTGTAGAATTTGTACCTAAGTATTGGTCATACTCACTTTTCGTCCCTAATTTATTATTGACGTTGCAATTTTCGTCCATTTACTAATAAAACATTATGGATGAAATTTGCAATTTTAGTATCTCAGGGACAAAAAGTATATACGAAAATGATGAAAAGTGCAACACTAATGATAACTTAGAGACGAAAAGTGAGCATGATCAACACTCACATACGAATTCTACAATTACCCTATAATTTAGGGATGAAAAGTGCAATTTTCCCTTATTATTATTGTTGTTTTTGTTATAAAATGCTACTTTGAAAAAGAAAATTCCCACCACCCATCCTTTGTAAGATTGCACAAGATATTGTAAGATTCAAAACCTAAATAGAGGGAATAAAAAAGGTATAGTTGGAAATTAAAAAGAAATGAAAAAAAAAATATTCTGCGTGCTTAGCAATCTTACGTGGATCTTGGAATAATTGGGAAGATGATGAATTAAGATAGATCAAGTCAATGTACCAAAACTGAAAAAGGTGTAGTGGGAAAAAGACCATTTCAATACTCATTAATGCTCATTAAAGAATTGAAATTGAAGTCAATGGCTCCATGGGACAACATGTATTTGATTATTGCATTTTCTAAGCTTTAGGCAAGCTGCCTTCTTCTTCATCCTTTGCTAGTTTACTACACCGGCTTTTGTAGCTCTTTAAATCTTTAGTTAATAGCTCGTAAGGCATTCTGCTAGAAAATCTAGATAGATAGTATACTCAATTTCAATTATGGCATCATCATCATCTTCTTCTTCATATGCTTTTACATATGATGTTTTCTTGAGTTTTAGAGGTGAGACACGAGGATCTTTTTCTGATCATCTCTATGCAGATTTGAAGCGGGGTGGGATTAACACTTTTCGAGATGATGAATCGATTCGAAGAGGCGAGGATATTTCTAATGAGCTGTCTAAGGCCATAGAGGAGTCAAGGATATCTATCATCGTATTCTCCAAAGACTATGCCGGATCTAGATGGTGTCTAGATGAGCTCGTGAAGATCATGGAATGTAAACAGAAGTTGAACCAAGTTGTTTATCCTATATTTTACGATGTTGATCCTTCGGAAGTTCGAAAACAGACTGGCATGTTTGGTGATGCATTGACCCTACATAGTGAACGATTTGGGGATCAAAAAGTTAATGAGTGGAAAGTTGCACTCATTGCAGCTGCTAATTTGTCTGGATGGGATTTACAAACCGTGAAAAATGGGTAATCCTAACTCTCTTAAATTTTCTTCTATATTTGGATATTTGTCACAATCTAACACACTTACTCATATAGTAAATTCATATTTATGGTAATTTTTTAAATAAAAAATTTAAAAATAATTGGAGAAGAATCTGCATCTGCTTTTAATTAATTTTTGCTTGTAGGTTCTGAACATAAATCTGTATTTGAAAATCGAATTTTCTGTAGAATTTGATTTGTATCCATGGATCAATAATGAGCTGTTTTCTTGTATTGACAGTGTTCTATATTTTAAAGATGGAAATTTCTTTCATACTTTTAGCCTATAAGTATGCATGAATTATACACTCACATCTTAATTTTGTGCTTTTTTCCCTTTTTTTTTCTTTTAAATATATGCCAGGTATGAGTCAAAGTTCATTGAGGCAATTACTAAAGATGTGCTAGGGGTGCTGAATTTTGTGCCCATGAATGTTGCAAAACATCCCGTTGGAATTAATTCTCGTGTTCAAGATATACTTGATTTATTGCAAACTCAAACAAATGATAGTGTTCGAATGATTGGAATTTTTGGCATGGGTGGTGTGGGAAAATCAACCCTTGCTAAGGCCATATACAATCATTTGATCATGAGTTGTCACGAGTTTGAAGGTAGTTGCTTTGTTGCAAAAATTAGACAAGAAGTTTCTAATAAGGGGCACAAAGGCCTAGTTGGTTTACAAGAAATGCTTCTTCGCAAAACACTCAAGAGAAAGATGTTTGAAATTGATAACGTTGATGAAGGAATAAGTTTAATCAAAAGAACATTGCAATCAAAAAAGGTTCTTATTGTTCTTGATGACATAGACCACATAACTCAACTAGAATCATTAGCAGGACAACGGAATTGGTTTGGTTCAGGTAGTACAATTATACTAACAACTAGAGATGTTCACCTGTTGAATGACCTTGGAACACAAGAGAAGTACATGGTTAAAACATTAAGCATTGATGATTCGTTGCAACTCTTATGTTGGCATGCTTTTGGAGTTCCTGTACCATTAGAGGAGTATAATGAATTATCCAAAAGGATAGCAAGTTATAGTGGCGGACTTCCATTAGCACTTACAATTATAGGTTCTCATTTGCGTGGAAGATCTGTGCAAGAGTGGTTCGAAGATGCTGAGAAGTTAAGAAGTAATCCTCATGAAGATGTTCAAAAAATGCTTAAAATAAGTTATGATGCACTTGATGATGATACTAAGAACATCTTTCTTGATATTGCTTGTTTTTTTGTTGGGCATGACAAAAAGGACACTGCTATGATATTGAAAGCTTGTGGTTTTCATGCTAAAAGTGGAATAAGAAGTTTGATAGAAAGATGTTTGTTAGCAATACATGGTGGTGGAGAATCTGACAGGCTTGAGATGCATGATTTAGTACGGGATATGGGAAGAGAAATTGTTCGAAAGGAATCTCCAAAACATCCTGGCCAACGAAGTAGATTGATTGAGCGGAATGATGTCTTTGATGTTCTTGAAGGCAACAAGGTAAACCATTTCTTTTCTCTATGAGTCATTAATCTAGCTAATTCATTTGCTAGTAATATTTAGTTTTATTAAAGATTTTAAAAGATCTAAAATATTGCAATATAAAATTCTTTATTTTTAGGGCACGGAAGCAATTGAAGGGGTGCTTGTAAATTCAGAAGTCCTAAAGAATGTGGTTTTGAATACCAAAGTATTCACAAGGATGGTAAAGGTAAGAATACTTATAATGGATGGTGTGCTTCTTAAAGGATCTTTTAAATATTTGCCCAATACGCTTAGGCTATTTAGATTGCATAACTGTCAATTGAGCCGCATATCATCTGATTTTCGCTTTGAGAAACTTGCTGAGTTAGACTTGGAAGGTAGCAATATCGAAGAATTTCAACCCAACATGCAGGTTAGTATGCCTAATGTTTCTTTTAACTTTACATATTTCCTAAGAACTTTGACTAGAAAAATAGAAAAACTAATTAAATCTTCTACTACTGTATTTCACCAGCATTTTAGGTGCTTGAAGATCTTAAAGTTTGATAGGTGTAAACAACTTAAGAAAATGCCGGACTTCACCGGGGCAGAGAATCTCAAGACATTATCATTCAAATCTTGTTTGAATTTGGTAAAGGTGCACCCATCGATTGGAGTTTTGAAAAAACTTGTTAAGCTAGATCTCATGGAATGCATGAAAGTGAAGGAGCTTCCAAATAACATTTGCAATTTAAAATCACTCGAGATTTTAAGTTTGCGCGGTTGCGAAAAGCTGAAGGAGCTTCCAATTGAATTGGGAAAATTAGAGCAACTAATAGAATTAGATGCTTATGGAACTGCAGTCTCACATATACCCTTTTCTTTGGGATGTTTGAGAAATCTACAGACATTGTACATGTGGTCACACAACAAGGGGTTAGTACAATCAAAATCAAAACCTCAACTTCTTCAACTTTTCTCAAGAAGAAATCCTAGTGATCCAGGTGGTTTTGTTCCACCTTCATTTGTGAATTTATGCTCCTTGAAACATCTAATTGTGTCTTACAACTATCTGGGTGAGGTAGATCTTGGGACCTCTCTTGGGAATCTAAGCTCATTGGAAAATTTAGATTTATCAGGAAGATGCTATCTTCAAAGCTTACCTTTCGGCCTTTCTCATCTTTCCAATTTGACAAGGCTCTATTTGAACAATTGGCGAAATCTTAAAGCACTTCAAGACCTTCCTCCTAATTTGAATCTACTCTCCGCAGAAAATTGTGTGTCATTGGAAAAAATAGCAGATATATCAAACTTGAGACAACTTAGAGAGTTGAACTTTGAGAATTGCAAAAGTTTGGTTGAGCTTCCAGGGGTGGGGAGTCTTGAATTCTTACAATGTCTTGCAATAGCAAACTGCAGTGCTTTGAGTATTCCTTTGATTGAAAATTGGTACAAGGTTAGTTATATATATGTTATGTTCTCTCCCATGATCCATCTCTCACTTTAATTGGTATTAATTGGCATACTGTAATCCATAATGTAGGCACGTTGTGAAGGTGATAATCTCAAGATTTGGGTTCAAGTCATTAGATATGTAAGTTGCAGTATTCCAACACTTTTGAGGATGATTATGAACTCCTTGATAGTGTTAGACATATCTCTTTGATGCTAAAATATGACAAATTATACCATTGATCAGGGTCTACCTTGCATTGTAAACTCTGGTCCAAAAATAACCTTCATATTATGTGTCAGCAATTATCAAGTTATTTGTTTATATGTACAGAAATGTAGGTACATAATGTGTTAAATGAAGGTACAAATTTGTTGTATCACGATTTACAATGCAATATGAACCATATTCCATAGTATAACAATTGCTATAATATCCTATGAGACTATCTCTCACAGAAAAACGGGTCAAGTCTTTCATATGCATTACACTTTTCCCTCTTAAGTTACAATTTTTTTATAAGTAACTTTTCAACTCCTAATATTAAATTTTGATTTAAAAAGTATCAAATTTTTTCCCAGAAGTATTATGTATTACATTTTCTAGCATAAGCCATATTGAACCGACCCGTTTCACACGAGACTCGATCACCCTCTTTGATTTGGTGTTGTGTTATATTGTAGGTAAGTTCTGTAAGTTGCAGAATTCCAACAGATTTAAGGCAGTATGGGTTCGAAATGTTGTTCCCACTCTTGAACGATGATCACATTAATGGAGTTGGTGTTAGTGTGAGAAGCAAAAGCAGTGGGGCTTGGATTGTAAAGGAACCTCCTCAAACTCAATATATTGGGATCAAAGAATATGAGGAAATTGAATTTGAGATCCCAACAAGGATTGAACAAGTAATGGAGGTGTATGCACATTTCCATGGTGTGCAGAAGATACTTTGTGTAGTTGAAATACATAGAAACAGAGATGGAGAAGTGAGGTTCTTCCCATCCAACAGGGGATGGATTGCTGCTGCATCTTAATTTACCCACTCACCATCTTCAATTACGCCTGTTAGAGTAGATAGGAATACTATAGTTATACTTTTGTTTTGAAAACACTGAAAGAGTTGTATATATACCCAATTGCAATAGTTTGGTTGAGCTTCCAAGATTAGAGAGTCTTGAATCTTTATAAATAGATGGAGACAAGATTGAGCAATGGCAGAGGAGGGAAGAAATTGGGGGAAGTTTTTAAAGGGTGCGAAGTTTTCAAAATATCCATGGTTTAAACAGTTGTTAACATTATTATATCACAAAAGGACTAAATTGGCTAAAGTTAGAAAGATTGAAGGATCAGTTTTGTTCAAATTGAAAACCAAGGACTACATTACATATCCGCTACTAATTGAGAGACTAAAAATGTGATTTCTCCTATTATTTAGTACTCTCTTTGTTTTTATTTGTCTGGTTCAATTAACATTGACACTTTCAAATCCTAGCCTTAATTTGGCTAAGAAACATAGTCTTATCTTGTTGTTCGAAGTGTCGGGGAATAACACTCCACCTTGTAATTGCATGATATACAGTTGGACCATGTAGGTGTTGCACGGCTTCATTAGTCGAATGCTCTGTTAGTTTTGTAGACATGTCAAGATCAAATGAGAGATGTTGGAAATTGAGTTACTACTGAGTCTAATGTCAACGAGGTGATGACATATGGCACATCACTCATCATTTGTCCGCATTTGGAAACCTCGTCACTCATGCCTTCAAGGTGGGCAGTCCTAATTAATAAGATCGAGAATCTCCCAATCTTGCAATGGGATGGCGACTTCCCCAAATGGAAGTTCGAAACAATGGGCCTCTAGGCACCATCTCTCCACCATGCAATGATCAAAGCCCGTATCATTTCCCATGACAACCCATTAAAGTCTGCTGGTTAATTGAATATAATAGCCACAACCCGACTATCGTCAAATTCTTGCATCTAAATCCTCAAATCCTCCTCTCAGAAAAAAAATCTTCAAATTCTTTTAGGGAATTGAATCTTCCACCGTACCGATGAACACACACTGCACCATCCTTGCATTCAACCACTTCACCAACATTTGAGACACATAAATTAATCACAGCTAAACAAACCATCCACTCAAGTCTCCTTTCTTCATCATTGCCACCATCACCATATGGCAGGATGCCATTGCGTTGAGTTTCAAGTCTCCTTTCTTCCACTGGCTTTGAGGGTCAAAGCTTTAACACTTATATATTATAAATACTTATAGTCAGAGGCCAAATATATAATATTTGGACCATTTAAATTATACAATTAACAAATTCATCAATTTCTAACACATTATTTGGCCGAATTATACACGACCCCAGTCAATCCAATGGGCTTCAAAATTTTAATATCCACATCGTGTTATTTCATCATCACTTCTCACTAACCCTTTGCTATGTTTGCTGAGAGCTCAACTAGATCTGGTCGCAGTTCACCACGTACAATTATTGCTTCTCAAAGCTTTAACACACGCTTCCTGAATGGCAGCATTGCCTTCACCTGCATTTCCAACTTTCTCCAAACCATCTCTAGCCATCCTACTTAATTGTGCTATGCATAACCCTCACCTGCATTAATCAAACAAAAATTTCTTGAATTGGATTAATTAATAATGTTCAGAATCATAATAATGCTTCCATAATCCCTCAATGATTATGCCAAATTTATTATGTTTTAACTTACCAAGTGTTCTAGTTTTCATGCTAAAGGCATGAATCCTCTTTTGGTCATTATCATTACAAAGGTGCAGCGGACCGGGTAATACAAAAACAAAATACTTTTTTCTATTTTAATATTATTTACTTCTTTATTGTATTGGTTATTAATTTTGTGTTCTTGTTTCTTCTAAGAGTGGTGCTTATTCAGCCATATTTAATTTTTAACACAAGGTCCTGGATTAGTACAATTTCTTTTTTCTTTTTTTTTTTTTTTTTTTTTTTTT